>NC_073381.1:20136612-20434112 GCF_028641065.1 Leucoraja erinaceus | reverse complement strand
AAAGAATAGACACAAAGTGCTGGAATAACTCAGCAGGTCAGGCTGCATCCCTTGAGGCCATGGATAGGCAGGGCTGCCAACTCTCACGCATTGAACGTGAGACTCACGCATTTCACAAAATTCTCACGCTCTCATGCTGATCACAAATTTCTCACGCTGAAAAATCTGCAGGTGGTGGAAATTCAAAAATAAAGCAAAAATTGTTTTAGAGGTGAGTAAAAACCATGAGGGGAACATATAAGGTGAATGCATAGCCTTTTTTACGGGATATGTGATTCAAGAACTAGAGGGGATTAGTTTAAAGCAGGGGTGTTAAACTACCGGCCCGCGAGATGATTTGGGGGGAGAAAAAGTAGTTTCGTTTCTCTCCTGCAGATGGTGTGATAAGTGAGACACAGCGGTGGTCCCAGCACCGACAACCCCCCTGAGGCACCGTTCACACCTCCCACCCTCACCTCCGGCGGCTCTGTCTCTGTCGGCCGCTCTGTCCACACTGCATGGAGTTTTAACCACGGCTCGGAGCCAGGAGCGGGCCGGGTGAGTGGGGGCATTGGTGCCGCCTCCGGAGCCGCGGGGATGAATCTCGGGCTAAGGTTCCACTCCGATGCCCAACCCCCGGGTCACTGACCCTCACCTCCCCCAGACCCCAGCTGGACACAGAGCACCTGGGCCGGCCCACAGTCCCGGGGGGGTAGTTGGGGGGAGAGAGGGAAATGCTCCCCGGACATCGCCAAATCTCCGCTCACTCCGGGTGTTGTTGCCGCTTCACTGACGCACACTCTGGCACACGCACACACACAACACACATTGACACACATCACATTACACACACACACTGGCACACACACACACACACACACACACACACACACACACACACACACTGGCACACACACACACTGGCACACACACTGGCACACACACACACTGGTGCGCACACACACACACTGGCACACATCCTTACACACTGACACACATCCTTACACACACACACACACACTGGCACACACACACACACACACACACTGGTGCGCACACACACACACTACACACACACACACACACACACACACACACACACTGGCGCGCACACACACACACTGCGCACACACACACACACACACACACACACACACACACTGGCACACACACACACACACACACACACACACACGGTTTAAAGGGATATGGGCCAAAAGCGGATAAATGGGACTAGTTTAGATGGGGCATCTTGATCTGCATGGACAAATTGGGATGAAGGGCCTGTTTCCATGCTGTAAGACTGACACTCTGTAGAAAGTCTTGATCCTGACTAGGGTGCTGTCTATATTGTATTTGCACACTCTCCTTATGACCACATGGGTTTTCTCTGGATATTCCTGTTTCTCCCAAATGCATTTCGTTGTCTCTGTACTGTACACTGACAATGACAATTAAAATTGAATCTGAATCTGAATCTGAATCTGAAAGGGTTCAATTGCTGTGGAGAGGATCCAGGGGCGATTTATGAACATGTTGGCAGGGCTGGAATTTCTTTTTTTCACTTTGAAGAAAGATTTGATAACTGGGATTGTATTCCCTGCAGCAACAGAGGTGAAGAACATACTTAGTAGAGGTGAATAATGTTATGAGAATAGGACCAGTTTCACTTAACAAAGAGTATAGGAAGGAACTGCAGATGCTGGTTTAAACTGAAGATAGACACTAAAAGCTGGAATAACTCAGCGGGCCAGGTAGCATCTCTGGAGAGAAAGAATGGGTGATGTTTCGAGTCGAGACCTTCAGACTGGAGAGGTTGAAAACCAGCCATATAGATGTAAAACACAATGACTGGAGATGTGTGTTGTCCAACTAAGGGCAGATATCAGAATCATGTGTTCATCTTTATTGACGTGACACCATAATACATATATTACAGAAAAAAGAATTTAATGGGTGGCACGGTGGCGCAGCGGTAGAGTTGCCTTACAGCACCACAGACCCATATGTGATCCTGACTACGGGTGCTGTCTGTATTGTATTTGCACATTCTCCTTATGACCACATGGGTTTTCTCTGGATATTCTAGTTTCTCCCACATCTGAAAGAAGTGCAGGTTTGTAGGTTAATTGGCTTCTATAAATTGTCCCTGGCATGTAGGATAGAACTGGTGTATGGTAGATTGCTGGTCGGTGTGGACTTGGTGGGCCGAAGGGCCTGTTTCCATATATATGTTTTACATACATATCTTAATTTCATTGAACCATATACTTGGTTGAATATGTGGGATTATTTTCGTCTTGTTTCTATAGTCAAAGGGTAAGGTTGATTGATTTATTTGTGCAGAACAGTGATAGAAGTCTGACTCTCTTGCCTTGTTTCTGTTTTTTTCTCTCTCTCTCTATATATATATATATATATATATATGCATAGCAGTATGAATTATAATCTGATTTCAATACATGAATATACTAAGGTAATTCATGTGCTGCACCTGTTGATCAGAGCCTGGCTCTACTGTGGAATGTAATTAGGAATGTAATTTAGCCTAACCTTATTCATACCTAATCCAATTTAAAGCATAAATGTTGCATTCAAGTGTAAGTTAAAAGACATGCACCAGATTGCACAATTTCAAGCTGAAAAAAGCAATAGCTCCCTACCCTAAGAGGGGGGAACCCCCCCCATCCCCATCCCCACACACGCCCTCCCCCCCTTGGTCGCTACACTCCCCTCGCAATTTCTCACTCTCAACTCTCACCTACTGTTGCCAGCCCTGGATAGGTGACGTATCAGGTCAGGACCCTTCTTCTGACAAAGTCTACCTATTTCTCTCCCTATCTCTTTCATCTGCTTAGGTTTGCATACAAGATGCAGGGCACCTTGTGTAAACTCAATTACCATTCCAATCAGACACGCTGCAGTGTGTTCAATTCTGATGCATGGCCAGCAGGGCTAGAGAATCATATGAAGCAGATTAATTAAAACTGTCAAGGTAAGAAGGTTTCTTAAAGCACATTATCCTCTTTTTACTTGCTATTTACATGCAACTCCGACAAGTGAATATTGCATGCAGTGCAAATGGATGGGATAGAATTCTATCACCAGGTAACTACGAACCTCCACCTCCCTTGGACACCCTTGTAATTCTTTCAATGTGCTTTTAAATATACAGACTGAAATTGAGAAAAGCATATCACTAGGATACTTTAAGTAGGCTTAAATATGTTTAAGAAGGAACTATAGATGCTGGAAAATCAAAGGTAGACAAAAATGCTGGAGAAACTCAGCGGGTGAAGCAGCATCTATGGAGCGAAGGAAATAGGCCGAAACCCTTCTTCAGACAGACAAATATCAAGTCACAAGTCAAGTCAAGTCAAGTCACTTTTATTTCTATAGCACATTCAAAAAACAACTCTCATTGGCCAAAGTGCTTTGGTGAAGGTACTAACGTTATACAACATTGGTTCATAGATTAAGTACTTACATAAATACATACATATAGCCCTCCCTCAGAGGACGTCAGGAAAGGCTTGAGAGTAAAGATGAGTTTTAAGTCTTGACGTAAAGAAGTCGATGGAGGGGGCAGTTCTGATGGGAAGGGGGATGCTGTTCCACAGTCTAGGAGCTGCAACCGCAAAGGCGGTTGCCCCTGAGCTTATGCCTAGACCGCGGGATGTTCAGTAACCCCAAGTCGGCCGATCTGAGGGACCTGGAGGTGGTGTGGTGTGTAAGCAGACTTTTGATGTAGGTGGGGGCAAGCCCGTTAAGGGCTTTGTAGACATAAAGGAGGATCTTGAAATGTATTCGGAACCGCACAGGGAGCCAGTGGAGAGAGGCCAGAATCGGGGTGATGTGGTCCTTTTTTCGGGTGCCCGTCAGGAGTCTCGCTGCGGCGTTTTGGACCAGTTGCAGGTGGGACAGGGAAGATTGGCTGATGCCAGTGTAGAGGGAGTTGCAGTAATCTAGGCGGGAGGAGATAAATGTGTGGATGATCTTTTTGAGGTCATCAAACTAGAGGAATTGTTTTATTTTAGCTTTCGTCCGAAGCTGGAAGAAGCTGGCTTTTACCACGGCATTGACTTGTTTGTCAAATTTCAATGCTGAGTCAAATATCACGCCAATGTTTTTGACGTGAGGTTTGAGTAGTGGGGTAAGGCTTCCAAGGCTGCCTGCTATCATTTTGATTGAGTCCGAGGGGCCGAGAAGGATGACCTCACTTACTCTCGTTTAGTTGGAGGAAGTTCTGGGCCATCCAACACTTTATATCCTCAAGGCAGCGGATAAGGTTAAGCAGATTTGATTGGTTTTTGGGCTTCAGGGGGAGATAGAGTTGTGTATCGTCTGCATAGCAATGGAAGGAAATGCCGTGCCTTTGAATGACTTGGCCTAAGGGGAGCATATACAGGGCGAAGAGAATGGGGCCAAGGATGGAACCTTGTGGAACCCCACAGCAGAGGCTAGCTGGGGAGGAGAAAGAGTTGCCTATGTTAGTAGTGAAACTCCTACCTTTGAGGTAGGAGATGAACCAGCTGAGGGCAGTGCCATCAATACCAACCCCGTACCAGAGACGGTCAATTAGGATGGTGTGGTCGACAATATCAAATGCTGCGCTGAGGTCAAGAAGGAGCAGGATTACACAGTTGCGGAGTCAACGGTGAGCAGTAGGTCATTATGTACCTTCAACAAGGCAGACTCTGTGCTGTGGTGGGCCCTGAAACCTGATTGTAAAGTTTCCAAGATAGTATTTTGGTGAAGGTAAGGCATAAGGACTTAAAATTACCTTTTCAAGGGTTTTCAAAGGTTTTTGAAAGGAAAGGCAGTTTTGAAATGGGTCTGTAGTTGCTTGGCAAGGTGGGGTGGGTTCAGGAGTGGCTGGACCACCGCATGCCTGAAGCAGGTAGGAACAGGGCCAGTGGCCAGAGAACTGTTGAAGATGGTGAGGATGCTGGGACTGGCTGTTGTAATGACATCCTTTAGAAGGGCAGAGGGGACAGTGTCGAGGGGGCAGGTGGTAGATTTCATGGTGGTGACCAGTTTTACAAGGGAGGGTAGAGTAACGGGTTGGAAACAGTCTAATTTTGAACAGACCATTGAGACAGCCAGGTTACGGATGGGAGGGGAAATATTCGTTCTGATGTTCTTTACTTTGCTGGTGAAAAATGTAGTAAATTCCTCGCACTTAGCAGGGGACCCAGTTAGGTTGGTGCTGGGGGCAGGACATTTGATGGAGGTGATGGTGCTAAAAAGCACCTTGGAGTTATGAGCGTTTTTGGAAATAAGGGTGGAAAAGTATTTTGTTCTTGCAGATTTTACTGCTTCCTGGTATTTGTGAAGATTGTTTTTCAGGAGTTCAAAGGAAATTTGAAGCATCAGATTTGTACTTCCGTTGTGATTTTCTGCATTCTCTTCTTAGGGCTCTGGTGGTGTCATTGAGCCACGGCCAGCCTTTAGGCTTAGGCTTTTTCATTTTAAGAGGAACAACAGAATCCAGAATGGAGGAGCAAGTAGTATTGAATAAAGAAATGAGGTCGTCGCTGCTGAGATGGAGGGGAGACGCCTTAATAGTGGAGATGTCGGGGGCGGCTATGAGAGCCTCGGAGAACTTATTGGCTGTCGTGGAGTTTACATAGTGGGAGTAGCGAGCAGGGAGATGGGATTTTGAGGGAGAGAAAGGCAGAGATGTATCGACTATAATTGGACTATGATCAGACAGACAGGCATCAATAATTTATGTATTACAAATTGGGAGACCAGACGAATGCACTAGGTCTAGTGTATGGCCAAGCTTCTGCATGGGTCCAGTGGTGAGTAGAGACAGATTGAAGGACTCAACCAGGTTCATAAATTCACTCACAAGAGGCTTTGTGGGAAAGCAGACATGAATGTTAAAGTCACCAAGAATCAGGATCCGGTCAAATTTTGGCAACAAGCTAGCGATAAGATCACCAAATTGTCCTTATTCGTTTTTGGTGGGCGATACACAAGAACAATTAAAAGCAGACAGATTAGACAAACTGATTAGTTGATGTTCAAAACTGGAGACGTGATCAGCGTTCAGAAGGCGGCAGTTGAAATGCTTCTTTAACACAGTGGCTAGGCCCCCACCGCGACCTGAGATCCTAGGTGAGCTGAAAAAGTTATAGGTATCAGGACAGAGTTCCACGAGTGGAGCAAGCTCCACAGGATTTAGCCAGGTTTCTGTGATTAGTAGGAAGTCCAATCCTCATGCGGTGAAGAAGTCATTGAGGACGAAGGTTTTGTTCAGCACTGATCTCGTGTTGATCAGGGCAACTTTTGCAGGGACTGCAGGTGAGTTGTGGTCCGGTAGCGGCTCCCACGCCAGCGGGCGGAGGTTCACACATGGCCTGGCTGGGAGCCCACGTGCCGACAGACCTGGGGACCGGGAGGATCAACCGGAGAAAAACATACCTGGGCTCAAGGGACTGCCGATGGATGGTGCGGTAGGGCCGACCAGGTCCGTCCCCACACCGCTGGGCAAGGTAAGCAGATGTTAAACGGGCGCGAGCGAGGTTCTTCAACCTTACCAGGGCGCCCGCGTGTTTACCCCGCCTCCTGGCACGGCGCATGCGGCAGCCGCCGTAAGGCCGAGCCCATACATCCATCGGGAGCCGAGCGAGGAGCGAACAGTAAGGGAAGCCTTGTCCGGGGCTCAGTCGGAGGCCCAGTCCGGGGCTCAGTCGGAGGCCCAGTCCAGGGCTCAGTCGGAGGCCCAGTCCGGGGCTCAGTGGGAGGCCCAGTCCAGGGGGCCCAGTCGGAGGCCCAGTCCGGGGCCCAGTCGGAGGCCCAGTCCAGGGCCCAGTCCGGGGCCCAGTCCAGGCCTTGCCCGGGGCCGCGGGTGAAAACCTCAATGACCGAGGCCTGGATGAGCAATCGTGTTTACCGTTCATACGCCAGCTTTGACTGCAGGCCATACGAACGGTAGAGATTACCTTGATTGGGGCTTTGTCCAGGCGGGAGACGACAGGCAGCCAAACACAATGGCGCGGCCATCTTGTTACTAATATTGTGAATATTGTTGCTGTCTATTCATCATCAGTGGGTCTAAATGACAAGTAAAAGTTAACCAGTGTGGGCTGGTATGGCGTAATGGGGAGAAAGTGGCTGAAGCATTCAGTACCAACAGATGAATGCAGAAGAAAGCATACAGTATCTAGCCACATAAATAAGAAATGTAAATGCTGGAACGCCCTACCCAACAACACTGTGATATATCTTTACACAAAATATTGCGGTGCATTAAGAAGACAACTTACCGTCACTGGAATTGAAAGAAAATTGTAGCATTGCCAGCAATTCCCACACATTGAAACATTAATCAGTACACTCAGATCCACTTTGTACTCTTAGATGCTCTCCAGAGCGTGGGATGGGACTGGGTCCATTACAAGCTATTGGCAGATCCATTTAACAAGTGCTCCTTTGCTCTCTGGTGCCACCTGATGAGGTGAAAGAAGACATAAAGATACAGTGAGATATGATCTTTGCCAATATGTTCACACTTCAGAACCCTTTTAAGAGTTTCAAATTGATGGTCATTGTTTGGGAGATAGAATTACATGGTGTTTTGATTTTGGATATCATTCATTTGACCCAAAGTTTCGTTTTAGTGTCCAGAGTAATGATAAATGACCCACTATTCTGCCAATTTTACTAATGCTTAGAAGATGCAAAAGATAATTGGTCAGTTCAATTCTCTCCCGCTTTTCATAAAGTGACTATTTTGATAAACTACAATGCAATAGTCAGACTTAATTATGTGGAATATCTGCTGCAAAAGAAGTAATGCATGGGCAGATAAATCTTTAAAATTCTGTTAAGAATCATCACAGCGCACAATTTCTTCTGCAGCTCAATAATCCATTCAGGTTTAAAAACATGTAACAAAAAAATGATGTTTAGATTCCATCAAAGCAACTGAAACTTCCACTGTGATAGATCCTTTGGCACAAGGTGCTTCCGAAACGAAATCCCGACAAGGAAAAAAAATATGTAGCGTAAAAAAAATATGAAAGCTTCTTCACATGCAGAATATAACCATATAACAATTACAGCACGTAAACAGGCCATCTCGACCCTTCTAGTCCGTGCCGAACACATATTCTCCCCTAGTCCCATATACCTGCGCTCAGACCATAACCTTCCATTCCCTTCCCGTCCATATAACTATCCAATTTGGAATCCTAGACTAACAGAATTATACAGGTGGAAATAAATACAACTCAGCTCACCAAGTCTGTGGTGGGCACCAAATACCCATTTATACTAATAACCCTTTTATTGTTCCAAAATTCCCCTCGACTCCCTGCCCCTCCAACCACCCACTCCCAACCCCATACCTCACCCATCTATACAATAGGGGCAATTTGGAGTGGCCCATTAACCTATCAAGCCGCATGTCTTTGGTATGCAGGAGGAACACTGAGCACACAGAGGAAACCCACATGGTCATAAGGAGGACTTGCAAACTCTACATAGGAGTCTACATAGGACAAACTATCCCAAGGACAGGATCAAACCTATGTTGCTGGAGCTGTGAGGCAGCAGCACTACCAGCTGCAAAACTGTGTTGCGATTTTAAGGGAAATGCAAACTGTGGGAGCTAAGCATCTGAGGACACAGCTGCTGATTCTGGAGCAATGAGAGGGAATTATGCTGCGAGAGGCTGGATAAAGGGAGAGCTCAGAGGTGGTTAAAGGTACAGAGACACTCCCAAAAGAAGAACAACGCCATTAATATAAGATGAAAGTGCCATGCTGGGAGTTAATGTGTGTTTGAAAGAGATGTTGTATGAGTTACGGCATTGGGTGTAGATTTTTAAAAGAACCCCATTTAATTGAGTACAGAAATCGTGCCACGGAGGCACCAGCTTGTTCAGGGATATTGAACGTAATATCTTCAACAGTTGAGATTGGCTGAGGATTATTACACAGATGAGCAGAAGCATTTATCAATGCCATTGGGTGCACATATGTTGTCTGTCACGCAGGTAAGGTTCAATACTTTTGAATCAGCCTGAGATCATGGCTTGGAAATGGAATTATGCAATGACACAGAGTTAATGGTGGGATCTGAAGGCAGCAGGTTGTCTTTTCATTCTTAGACAAGGATGTAACCCATTGGGCTAGAGATTACTTGACCAATCTCCTTGCAAACTCCAGTCCCATCCTCAACCTCTTTTACATTTGTTACCTCCTCTGCACTTGTGTCCAGCCTCTTATTTTCTATTCACTGCAACCCTGATGTACTCCGACATTCTGTTGTCTGCTCACCCCCGGAGTTTGATGACCCAAATGCTTCCAAGTTGTATATTACCATTGTTTAAAAATCATCACTAAGAGTCCTCTAAGAGGGCAGTAGCGTGGCGCAGCTGGTAGAGCTACTGCCTCAAAGTGCCAGAGACCCAGGTTCAATTCTAACCTCAGATGCTGTCTGTGTGGGGTTTGCATTTTCTCCCTGTAACCATGTGGGTTTCCTCTGGGTGCTCCAGTTTCCTCCTACATCTCAAAGACGTATGAGTTTGTAGGTTAATTGGCCTCTGTAAATTGCCCCTTGTGTGTGAATAGCGGATGCAAAAGTGGAATAATTTAGAGCTAGTGTGAATGTGCCCTTTTCCTCTCATATACTTGATCAATTTAATGTCTCAATTACTGTTGCTCATTCCTTGATCTAGCAGACCTCTAAGATCTGAAGTTTTCCACCTTAAAGCTCCCCAACTCTTTGCCTCTCTTTCCTACTTAAAATCGATATCTGATGAAGCTTTTGATTTTCTGTTCTAATTCTTTTTTATGAGACTCGGTATCAAATTTTGATTGTTTACACTTAAAGTAACATTTCGGAATGTTTTACGATTTTCAAAGTGCTATATAAATAAAAAATAGACATTGTTGTTGAGTGATGCAGGAGAACAAACAAAGTGGTTTCACATTCAACTTCCTGACAATGTTTCCCCCTCTACTCTTAAGCTCTGTGTCAATCAGCTGGCACCGGTATATACAGACATTTTTAACCAGTCCCTGCAAACATGTAGTGTCCCTGCCTGCTTCAAAGTCTCCACTATTGCCCCTGTACTCAAAAAGGCAAGGATTACTTGTCTTAATGACTACAGACCTGTCGCACTGACCCCTGTAGTCATGAAGACACTCGAAAGGCTTGTGCTGGCCAAGCTGAAAAATATCACAAACTCCCTGCTGGACCCTCTGCAGTTTGCATATCGGGTCAATAGACCTGTGGATGATGCAGTCAACCTGGGCCTGCACTTCATCCTACAGCACCTGGACCACCAGGGGACCTATGCAAGGATCCTGTTTGTTGATTTTAGCTCTGCATTCAACACCATTGTGCCAGAGCTACTACACTACAAACTTTCTGAGTTGACTGTGCCTGAACCCCTCTGTCGATGGATCACCAGCTTCCCGACAGACAGGAAGCAGCATGTGAGGCTGGGAAAGCACATCTCGGACCCGCAAACGCTCAGCATAGGAGCACCGCAAGGCTGCGTACTCTCTACTCTCCTCTACTCTATCTACACCAATGACTGTACCTCCACTGACTCCTCTGTCAAGCTTCTCAAGTTTGCGGATGACACAACCCTGATTGGACTGATCCAGGATGGGGAGGAATCTGCCTACAGACAGGAAGTGTCACAGCTGGCGTCCTGGTGCCATCACAACAACCTGGAGCTCAATGCTCTTAAGACAATGGAATTGATTGTAGACTTTAGGAGAGCTCCCCCTCCCCTCACCCCACTCGCCATCAACAACACCACAGTCACATCTGTGCAGTTTTTTAAGTTGCTGGGAACCATCATCTCCAAGGACCTTGAGTGGGGGGCTACCATCGACTCCACAGTCAAAAAGGCACAACGGAGGATGTACTTCCTACGGCAGCTGAGGAAGCACAATCTGCCACAGGCAATGATGGTCCAATTCTACACGGCCATCGTAGAGTCTGTTCTCGCCTTCTCCATCATGGTCTGGTTTGGCTCAGCCACCAAGCACGACACCTGGAGGCTGCAGCGAATCGTCCGATCAGCAGAGAAGGTTATTGGCTGCAACCTTCCCTCCATTGATGAACTGTACACTACAAGGGCCAGGAAGCGAGCAGGCAAGATCATCTCTGACCCCTCTCACCCTGGCCACAAACTCTTTGAATCACTTCCCTCTGGAAGGTGACTCTGGATTGTCAACGCTGCCACAGTCAGACATAAAAACTGTTTTTATCCACGAGTAGTTGCTCTACTCAACAGCCAAAAATCTGTAGCCTCCCTTTGATCTGGTATTTTGTTGGTTCACATGCTTGATCAATGGTGTTTTATCATTAATGTTTTATTATTATTAATGGTTAGTGTTTCCTGAGTCATTCGTAACTGTCACTGTATGTCATGTTGTTACTTGTGGGCGGAGCACCAAGGCAAATTCCTTGTATGTGAATACTTGGCCAATAAACTTACAAACTTACTCACTTACTTAACTGGTTGCCTTAACCTGTCACAATTATAAATCAGGAGTTTTCTTAGTCACCTCTGTTACAGTCAGACAGAAATACTATCCATCACAATAGACAATAGACAATAGACATGAGGTGCAGGAGTAGGCCATTTGGCCCTTTGAGCCAGCACCGCCATTCAATGTGATCATGGCTGATCATCTCCAATCAGTACCCCATTCCTGCCTTCTCCCCATATCCCATGACTCCGCTATTTTTAAGAGCCCTATCTAGCTCTCTTTTGAAAGCATCCAGAGAACCTGCCTCCACCGCACTCTGAGGCAGAGAATTCCACAGACTCACCACTCTCTGTGAGAAAAAGTGTTTCCTCGTCTCCTTTCTAAATGGCTTACTACTTATTCTTAAATTGTGGCCCCTGGTTCTGGTCTCCCCCAACATCGGTAACATGTCTCCTGCCTCTAGCGTGTCCAAACCCTTAACAATGTTATATGTTTCAATGAGATATCCTCTCATCCTTCTAAACTCCAGAGTGTACAAGCCCAGCTGCTCCATTCTCTCAGTATATGACAGTCCCACCATTCCGAGAATTAACCTTGTAAACCTACGCTGCACTCCCTCAATAGCAAGAATGTTCTTCCTCAAATTAGGGGCCAAACTGCACGCAATACTCCAGGTGTGGTCTCACTAGGGCTCTGTACAACTGCAGAAGGACCTTTTTGCTCCTATATTCGATTCCTCTTGTTATAAAGGGCAACATGCCATTCGCTTTCTTCACTGCCTGTTGTACCTGCATGCTTACTTTCATAGACTGATGTACAAGGACCCCCAGATCCCATTGTACTTCCCCTTTCCCAAACTTGATGCCATTTAGATAGTGATCTGCCTTCCTGTTTTTGTTACCAATGTGGATAACCTCACATTTATCCACATTAAACTTCATCTGCCATGCATCTGCCCACTCCCCCAACCAGTCACCCTGCATTCTCATAGCATCCTCCTCATAGTTCACACTGCCACCCAGCTTTGTGTCATCTGCAAATTTGCTAATGTTACTTTGAATCCCTTCATCCAAATCATTGATGTATATTGTAAACAGCTGTGGTCCCAGCACCAAGCCTTGCGGTACCCCACTAGTCACCGCCTGCCATTCTGAAAGGGACCCGTTAATCCCTACTCTTTGTTTCCTGTCTGCCAACCACTTCACTATCCATGTCAGCACTCTACCCCCAATACCATGCACCCTAATTTTGCCCACTAATCTCGGCTTCCTCCCACCTATTACCTTCAAAAAATTCCAGAAGATTAGTCAAGCATGATTACTAAGTCGTATTCTATGCTGACTCTGTGACTTGGCCCTATCTGGCAGCAGGGAGTTGGATTGATGCGAAAGTGGCCAGACATTAATCAATACTCATTATTTTTCATGAACTAATTCTACCTATTCCTGCTTTCAGTTGAGATTTGGGTATTGGTCGAGATCATTTTTCCAGTGGTTCCTTTGAGGGCAGCAGAGTGGTGCATCTGGTAGAGCTGCTGTCTCACAATGCCAGAGCCATGGGTTCCATCCCAATCTCGGGTACAGTCGGTATATTGTGTTTGCATGTTTTCCCAATGGCCATGTGAGTTTCTTGTGGGTGCTCCGGCTTCCTCCCACATCCCAAAGATGTGCATGTTACTAAGTTAATTGACCTCTGTGACTTTGTGGGATAACATAAAACTAGCGTGAATGGATGATCAATGATTGGCATGGACTCAGTGGGCTGAAGGGCCTGTTTGCATGCTGTATCTTTCAATCAAGTAATCAATTCAATCTATACACACAGGCTATATTAAGACTGGGATCTGACCACTGGGTTACATTGCACCTGGGTATTTATCTTTGATCCCTGAATTACTCTGCATCTATTGCAGACCCTATCCAGACATTAGGATATGTTCTCCGAGGTGTACTACAACAGGGGTTGATTGAGACGAGGGATTAGTGTCTGATCCTTGAACGATACAAGATCTGTTGCCGTCTCCTAACAGGCTGTTGCGATCTGATCCCTGAGTAATAAATACTGCACTATGTAGAATGTGTGCAAGATATGGGGATCTGATCCTTGTATTCTACTGTTGTGTTCTAAGCAAATGCAGATTTGGGGGGCTCATCCCTGGTGGCTACTAATACACTTGACATTGTGGTCTGATCTTTGAGTAAGGTACAGCAAGCACTAATTCAGGCCAGACATGGATGGTCTTATTCTTGAGCTACATTGCTCTCGGTGAATGTTGGGGACTGGTGAGTGAGTGAGGTGTGAGTGAATGTTTGCGGACTGGTGACTGGGGGACGTGTTTGTTATTGAGTGAATGTTGGGGATTGGTGAGAGTAAGTGATGTGAGAATGAGACTGAGTGAGGTGCGAGGACTAGTAACTTGAGTGAGGTGTTAGTGACTAAGTCAACGTTGAGGACTGGTGACTGGGTGATGTACTATCTATGTGATAGACTGTCTCTCCAGGGTCAGTGACCAAGTTCTTCTCAGTTGACATGACTGTGCTTGAGTGGTTCGAGTGCTGACTGAGAAAGTCAGGAGTCATAAAACGAGTGACTCTCCGAAGTCGGTGACCGTGAGTCAGGGGCGAGTGACTGAGTAATGTTCTGATACCGAATGAATGAGGGTTTCTCGAAGCTATTAAAATGCCGCTGTTCCTGGAAGGTTGCACTTTGCCTTCTGAGTGATCTGCCTGATATAGTCAGGGGATATCAGGAGGGAGTGAGATATATGGGCAGTGCTAAATCACACAACCTGCTTGTGGATTGAGGCGTCGGGGCAACTTGCTGTGTGTTAGTGTTGCGAGAGAGAAACAGAGAGGAGCGGACCCGTCAACAGGTACCCGTTGCTATTTGAGCTTCAGGTAGGCGATTTACTCACAATTCTCCATCTGACGCCGGTCCCTGGCTCACTTTTTTGTTTAATAACCGCTGCTCGCGTTATGCCTTTCTCTATCCTCCCAGCTCGTTCTAACTTCCCTCTGCTAATTCTCATCGCCGTTTCCATTCTCGTTCCCTTCTCCCCTTTAACTTGCTCTCGTTTCATAGATTCTCAAGTAAATAAATATATTCTCGCGGTAAGGACATGTCTGGTTAATTGGAACCGTTCCGACTGTTTTGTTTATTTTTTCCCCAATTTTCCTTCTCCACTAATCCTTTACTTCACCACTATTTCATTTTTTTTTTAAAAAGACAAACACAAATAATTTTAAAATAAATACTTTTCTCTCCCATTGTCGCCGGTCCCCGTTTTAATTTCCCATCTCATCCGCGGGTTTTCCACTTTTGTTCCCGCTCGTGTCCCCTTTCTCTCGGTTCCTGGTCGTTTCGATTTCCGGACGTGTTTGGCCAGGTACAATGTGTTGCCAACCCGCGCCACTTTCTTGCGGGGACCCAGGGAAGAGAGTCGGCGAGGGAGAGGGAGAGGGAAGGAAGGAGCTACCGGCCAGGGTCAAGGACCAAGCGGGGCATGGGCTGGGCTGTCGTGTCCGGAACAAATGAACATGACCGGGGGCAAGGAGGGAGTGCAACCACAGTATCAAGATACACAGAGACAGAGAAAATAGGTGCAGGAGTAGGCCATTCGGCCCTTCGAGCCAGCACCGCCATTCAATATGATCATGGCTGATCATCCAAAATCTGTACCCCGTTCCTGTTTTGTCCCCCCATATCCCTTGATTCCGTTAGCCCTAAGATCTAAATCTAACTCTCTCTTGAAAACACCCAGTGAATTGTCATCCACTGCCTTCTGTGGCAGAGAATTCCACACTCCACGATGGTTCTCTGCTTCGCTGATAGCTGTAGAACACATCGAAAGAAGGCGATGCGGAAGTTAGCTAAGTTAGCCAAGCACATCCTGCTATCTCTCGCCACCCTGGCTGGGGTTGCAGGTTAGACGAGAGACTACAGAGGCTGCAGAACACAAGGTGCTGGAGCAATTCAGGCAGCATCTCTGACAGGGGTCTGAAGAAGGACCGCGACCCGGAACGTCGCCTTAACCAAGTTCTCCGGAGTTGCTGCCTGACCCAGTAAATTACTCCAGCACTTTATGTTCCAGTGTGTGTGTGTGGATATGCATTATGTGCTTTAGAGTGCGCCCAGATTTCTGAATGTGCGTGTGGAGGCATCGTCTGCTCTGGGGACCGGGAGCCTCATAGCTGGTCGCGATGTTCTGTACGTGTGCGAGGCGGGGTGTGTGCTTGTTTATGTGTGTTAGGACGGACTTTCGTTTCATTCAACCTTCCCGCAGCGGCAGCGCCCGTGGAATAGTGCACCTTGGATGACACACTTCGCAGGGACATCCGCGCTGGTCAGTGAGGCAAGGAGATAGATAGAGAGATAGAGAGATAGAGAGGGAGAGGGAGAGAGAGAACGAGTGAAAAATAGAATGCACAATGAAGTTTAACTAATCAAAATTGGATAACAATATGAAATACAATACCAAAAGGACGAGGAAAAAGTAGAAAACTGATTCCTGAGCTGCAATTACTGTAAATCCAATTCGTTTTCATTTGTACAATTAAACATCGACGTTTTTCACACAAAGGCTGTTGATGCAAGTCATCGGTTGATGGCTGGAAGCTTCAGAATGACAGATATTTTTACGCGAGTATTGGTCTAAATTATTGGATTTCTATGATAAAGGAACTGAGGATGAAGTTGCAGGCGGTGAGCATAAGAACGAGAGATTCAGATGTACAGTAGTTTCAGAAGCCAAAAAAGCAAAGACCAGGAACCAGAGTATTCTTTCCTTTTGTGACCCTCGTTCGTGCAATTAACATTTCAACAAATTGCCATGATTTGGTTGGTTTTGAAGTATTTGAAGTGCAAGTTGATGGATATTTTACTTACAGAAAGATGCATATATATTGATAAAATGAGTAGGAAGGAACTGTAGATGCTGGTTTAAACCAAAGATAGACACAAAATGCTGGAGTAACAGCGGGTCAGGCAGCTTCTGTGGACCAAAGGAATAAGTGACGTTTCGTTTGAGACCCTTCGTCAGAGTCAGGGAAAGGAAAACGAGAGATACCGACGGCGATATAGTGAGATATAGAACAAATGAATGAAGTGAATGCAAAAAGTATTGATGAAGAGGGAAGGTAGAGCCCACAATGCAAATCCAACAATGGACATTGTGGACTTTCATGAACATCCTTCCTTTTTGTGGATATTTCATTTATTGTCCCATATCACCATCTATATTTCCCTTTCCCCTGACTCTCATTCTGAAGAAGGGTCTTCCATAGAAACATAGAAAATAGGTGCAGGAGTTGGCCATTCAGCCCTTCGAGCCTGCACCACCATTCAATATGATCATGGCTGATCGTCCAACTCAGTATCCCGTACCCGCCTTCTCTCCATACCCCCTGATACCTTTAGCCACAAGGGCCACATCTAACTCCCTCTTAAATATAGCCAATGAACTGGCCTCAACTACCTTCTGTGGCAGAGAGTTCCAGAGATTCACCACTCTCTGTGTAAAAAATGTTTTTCTCATCTCGGTCCTAAAGGACTTCCCCTTTATCCTTACTCTGTGACCCCTTGTCCTGGACTTCCCCAACATCGGGAACAATCTTCCTGCATCTAGCCTGTCCAACCCCTTAAGAATTTTGTAAGTTTCTAAAAGATACCCCCTCAATCTTCTAAATTCTAGCGAGTACAAGCCGAGTCTATCCAGTCTTTCTTCATATGAAAGCCCTGACATCCCAGGAATCAGTCTGGTGAACCTTCTCTGTACTCCCTCTATGGCGAGAATGTCTTTCCTCAGATTTGGAGACCAAAACTGTACGCAATGATGTTTCGGGTCTTGACCCAAAACATCACCTATTTCTTATCTCCAGAGATGGTGCCCGCCCTGCTGAGTTAAACAAGTTGAAAACTGATTGACTCAATGTGAAAAAGTGCATCCTTATCAATTCCTGAATAACCAATTTCTAATTTTAAGATTATGCTTCCTTGTTTTGATCATGCTGCCAGAGAACATCCTGTCTCTAAATCAATCCCGGTGAACCTTTTATGGTTTAACTAAATGCATGTCTAATCCATAAAACCACGAGACACACATTCCTTCTCTTCAGAGATGCTGCCTGTCCCACCGAGTTACTCCAGCTTTTTGTGTCTATCTTTGGTTTAAACCAGCATCTGCAGTTTCTTCTTACACATTTCAACACAGGCGAATGGCAAAATGTGGAGTGTGGGCAGATGGATGGCATTGGGGAAGAAATATGGATTTGCATTTCTCTGATGCTTTTAACTACCTCCAGACCTGGTAAAGCACTTTACAGTTAGTCATTACTGTAATTACACAGCTGTAATTTGCTTCGGCCAATTTGTCCACTGCAAGCTCCCATGAACAGTGAATAGATAATCGACCAGGTAATCTGCTTTGTAATGATGGTGACTGAGAGAAATATCGACTGAGATATCTGGGATAATTTGCCTGCACTTCTTCAAAATAATGCTTTAGAATAGTACAGCACGGGAACAGGCTCTTTGGCACACAATGACTCTCAACCCCCTTATGCCAGGAATTGATCCATGTCCCTCCATTTCCTGCATATTCATGTGCCTATCTAAAGCCTCGTAAATGCCACTATTGTATCTGCCTCGACCACCACCCCTTGCAGTATGTTCTGGGCAGCCACCACCTCTATGTAAAGGACTTGCCCCACACATCTCCTTTAAACTTTGCCCCTCTGACCGTAAGGCTGTGTTCTCTAGTGTTTGACATTTCTATGCCAAGAGAAAGGTTCTGGCTGTCTACCCTATTTATGACTCTCTAAATTTTACATATTTCTGACAGGTCCCCCCCCCCCCCCCCCCCCCCCCCCCCCCCCCCCCCAGCCTCTGAAGCTCCAGAGAAAACAATATCAGTTTGTCCAACTTCTCCTTATAACTGATACAAACACCCTCTAATCCAGACAGCATCCTGGTAAATCTCTTCAGCACCCTCTTTTAATGCTTTCATAT
Organism: Leucoraja erinaceus; assembly: GCF_028641065.1. NCBI lineage: Eukaryota > Metazoa > Chordata > Chondrichthyes > Rajiformes > Rajidae > Leucoraja > Leucoraja erinaceus. The sequence continues at coordinate 20,415,660 of NC_073381.1, read as the reverse complement.
TCTTCCTGTTATGAGACAATCATAATTGCACACAATACTCCAAATGTGACCAGGACCCCAAGAGTCATATAACCATATAACAATTACAGCACGGAAAACAGGCCATCTCGGCCCTACAAGTACGTGCCGAACACTTATTTTCCCCTAGTCCCATCTACCTGCACGCAGACCATAACCCTCCATTCCTTTCCCGTCCGTATACTTATCCAATTTATTTTTAAAAGATAAAATCGAACCTGCCTCCACCACTTCCACTGGAAACTCATTCCACACAGCTACCACTCTCTGAGTAAAGAGGTTCCCCCTCATGTTACCCCTAAACTTGTGTCCCTTAATTCTCATGTCCTCTTGTTTGAATTGTCCCTACTCTCAGTGGGAAAAGCTTATCCACGTCAACTCTGTCTATCCCTCTCATCATTTTAAAGACCTCTATCAAGTCCCCCCTTAACCTTCTGCGCTCCAAAGAATAAAGACCTAACTTGTTCAACCTTTCGCTGTAACTTAGTTGCTGAAACCCAGGCAGCATTCTAGTAAATCTCCTCTGTACTCTCTCTATTTTGTTGACAGCCTTCCTATAATTAGGCAACCAAAATTGTACACCATAGTCCTCTGTACATTAACAATGTTAAGTGTCCTGACATTTAACTGTACACTTTCCTCTTACATTTGACCTCCCAAAGCGCTACACCTTACACTTGTTTGCATCAAACTCCATCTGCCTTTTCACCATCCATATTTGTAACTGATCTACATCCTGCTGTATTCTTTTGACAGCCTTCTGTATCACTCTCTGTATCGCCACCAAATTTTACATTGCCTTCAAGCCTATTAACCAACGCATCTGCACTTTTATCCATGTCATTTTTATATATCATGAACTTTGTATATATCATTTTTATATATCAGGACTCATCCCTTCACAAATGGTCACAGACCTCCAGCAAAATAACACCCTTTCTCCCCTACCTTCTGTCTGATTTGGAGCAGCCCGTTCTGATCCCAAACCACCACATCTCCATGGATCCCATGCATCTTAATCTTCTGGATCAGACTATCATGAAGGACCTTGTCAAATGCCTTACTAAAGTCCAAGCAGACAACATTCACTGTCCTACCCTCATCAATCACCTCCTCAAAAACCCACGTTTATAAGACATGACCTGCCGTCGACAATGTTGTGGGATTATTTATATCTGCTTGAGAGTGTGGATGGAGCCTCAGCTTAATGTCTCAGCCCAAAGCCAGCACCTCCAATATGACAATGCTCCTCCACATTGCATCAGAGCATACATTTGTGTGCTTAAGTCATTGTGTAGCACTTAAACCTATAGGCTTCTGACTCAGAAGCATTGCACTACTAACTGAGCCTGAGCAGATAACACATCCACCAGGGATCCTATTGATCCCAAGTCTCCAATGTTATTGATTGCAGCTCGCCAGTTATTATGGCTTGGGGAGCAAGGGAAAATAAATGGCAAGGTCCCAACAGGGAACATATTTTTGCAAGTGAATCTAGTGCCTCGTGCAAACAGATGGCACATAGCAAGTGGAGCAGTTTTTAAGGGTGTAGTTATTAATATTGCTACATTAGTTACTTGAATAACTATCCAGTTGTCAACTAATAACAATTTAAAATATTGTGGACTGCTGAGAATGGCCTCTGCTCCATCGATTTGGATTTTTGCCAACAGTCTTATATCGGAAATGTCCTTCAGGAATGGAAGTCTTTTTATTTTATGCAAAGACTGCAGCTATTACCAACAATGTGTGGCAGGCACTTTACCCTTTCATTGGGGGTAACACTGTCTTTTCCCAAGTGGTATTGAGAATAAAACAGAAAGTTTAGCATTGTTCTTAACATGAAATGAATTGTCTAGTGATTCACAGAAGCATTAAGTAGCAACGGCATTGATGGAAACGTGTGTTTAGATCAGTTGGAGGTTCCTCAGAATGTAAAATATATACTGCGCCCCCAGACACTGCACTCTATTAGGGCAGACTCCTGCAATGAAACACTATATTAGGACATGATGAAACAGCTCCAACCTCAGGCAGTGCGACCTATTTTCTCAAACCTGAGATATTTAGTTTTAGCACAATATCTATTGTGCCATATCTTGTTACTTCTCGTTTTCCAAAAAAAAAAGTGATTGAGCATAATAAAGATCAAAGGTGAGATCCATAGAGTTACTGAGTTGGACCACTCTTGGCCAACCAGGTCCATGTCTTTGTCAGGGTGAGGCTAAACGCAAATTGGAGGACCAGCATCTCATATTTCACTTGGGCAGCTTACAGCCGAGTGGTATGAATATTGATATACTCACTTTCACGTAGCCCCAGCATTCGCTCTCTCTCTATCCCACCCCCACCCAAGTCGCACTAGCTTCTTGTTTTCACCCTGCAAACAGCTAAAAATGGCCTGTTTCCTTTATCATCGTTACTTTTTTGCATATAACCATATAACATATAACCATATAACAATTACAGCACGGAAACAGGCCATCTCGGCCCTACAAGTCCATGCCGAATATCTTTATTTATTGTTCTTTATCTCTCCACATCATCGTCTATATCTCTTGCTTCCCTGATCTCTAACCAGTCTGAAGAAGTGTCTCGACCCAAAACCTCACCCATTCCTTCTCTCCAGAGACGCTGCCTGTCCCGCTGTTACTCCAGCTTTTTGTGTCTATCTTTGGCTTAAACCAGCATCTGTAGTTCCTTCCAACACCAAACCTTTTACCCATCTACATTAATCCCATTTAGTTCTTATTCTTCAATGCCTTGCCTATTTAAGTGCCTATTTCAATGTCTCTTAAACGTTGCAAATGTACCTGCTGATATATGGAAGGAAGTTCCATATATCAGCAGTCTCTGTATAAACAAAAAAAATCTTTAAAACTCTTTCCTCTTGCTTTTAATCTATGCCCTATTTTTTTTATACACTTACCACCCTATCTATGCCTTTTATAATTTTGTATGCTTCTATCAGGTCACTGCTCCGCTTTCTTCACCACAGGGAAAACAATCTCAGCCTCACCAATCTTTCACCTCCTATATCCTGGTAAATGTCCAGCACAACTCCATCCTTCATATAGTGTTGTGATCAGAAATGCACACAATACTTCAATTGCAGGTCTAACCAGTGTTTTGTAAAGTTGCAACATACTCTGTGCCCAACCTATAAATCCAGCATACTTGTTCTCCATCGTGTCTACTTGTATTTTCAATTTCAGTAAACAATGGAGTTGAACTCCAAGCTCCCTCTGCTCATCAACATCCTCAACACCCTACATAACATCCAGATGCTGTGCTCAAAGAATGCCACACTATCAGAGGAGTCATTATTAAATAAGATGCGAAGTTGAGATTGTCTCCTTTTTAAATCAAATAAACAGCTGGAGGTTATTATACGTTGACTAATATTCATCCTTTAGCGCTTGCCTGCTGCACTTCCCTACCATGCAGAGTGGCACAAACTGGCAGAGCTATTCCCTTGCACACTCCAGACCTGGGTTCGATCCTGATCTTGGATGCTGTCTGAGTGGAGTCTGCATGTTCTCCCTGTGACTGCCTGAATTTCTTCCAGGTGCTCTGATTTCCTCCCCCAAGACAAGTAGGTTTGCAGGTTCATTGGCTGCTGTAAATTAACCCAAGTGTATGGGCAGTGGGATCACATGGAACTAGGTGTGAACTGGTGATCAATGATCTCTGTGGAATCAATGGGCAGACAAGCTGCTTCCATATTGTATCTCTAAATTAAACTATAATAATGATAATAATAAGACTGACTGCTATCCAAGTGTTCTTATTTGGCTATAATATAAATGGTAATTATTGTGATCTTATAAAACTCTGCTATTAAAATCACCTCCAGAGAAAAGTGTGACATTTTTAGGGTATTGAACAATTGTTAATAGTTGTGTTTTCATCAACTTCAATTGATTTTGGTTAATTCCAAGTTGAGAAGGGTATAAAACAGCATGAGTTGTTGAAACAAACTTAATCACCAGGAACGGTGTTAGGAATTCCACAGTAAATCGTGCACTGACATCCTGATTTCCATTGTGTAATAACAGAGAACGGTAATAAATCTTCATCAGTACTACTTCATGATCCAGGCCAGTGTTTCAATTGCTCCGTGCAAGTTTCAGCTTGAATGCCCGTACCTCTTATCATTTGATGTCAATTCTCATTCTAGAGAGCTTAATGTATTCTTCATATCTGCGTTCCAGATCAGTGCTTTATTTATTCTATATCTATATTGCAGTTATTAAAACCCGGATATTACATGTAATCGTGCCAATCTTGACTTTGAAGCACTGCAATTTCTGAGACAGAACATTTTTGTATTCATGTTCGACTCCTGAGACGTTCTCATAAAAGCCTAGGCTGACACTATACTGCTGCACTGAGAGGGCTCTGCTCTATCTGAGACACCATTTTTCAAATGAGATATAAAATTGAAGCCTTGACTGCTCCCACAGCTGGCGTTAAGTATTTCATGGTATTACTGTGTTTCCAAAAGGCCCAGTAGATTCAGAATTTTTGTTGCATTAGTTATCCGGTCATTATGGTATTGCTCTTTGTGGAACCACTGTGGACAAAACAACTGCCTTGTACAACTGTGGAGACTCTTCAAAGGTACTGTTAATTCTGGCCAAATTTTAGATGCCAGGACACTAACATTGAGTAAATCGCTGCTGGGCCATTTTGGTCAATTTAAATGTGCCTTCTGCAGAAATGTGACAAGCTGTAGAATGGTGCCAGCTTGTCTAGAGCCCAGATAAAAGTTGCAGGGAAAGTCTGGGACATCTGCAGATTCGTACAATTAGGTGTAAATTGCATGAAATGGATTGGGTGAATGCAAACCAGACATACATTGTAAATATTGTTACAAAGCTTTACTTTGCTAATTGATGATTGGTCAACCTGTTGAGCCTTGGAGGAACTGTCTGAATCTCAGGGCACATGTTGCTATGTTTGCTTCCTTTTAGAAGTTTCTTTCAAATATAATGTATATAAGATTATATTATTGTGTTAGGGAACTGTCAATTATGTACTGTTATAATTAATATGTGTGATTGGTTTGTAGGGGTTGCCTCCCCCCCAAGTAATGTCACACCCTTAGTTTGGAGGGGTATAAGAGGGTGTGTAATTCTTTGAGGTGTGTCGGTTGATTGTGACTTCTGTTCTGTTTGAATGAGATATTGTTGTCTTGCGTGGGTGGATCAGTAGCCGCCCCTTCAGTTTGTTCTTCAATAAAGTAAGGTTTTGGAACCAGAGTTTGACTTAGGCTTTGACTAAACCGGACTAAGGGGGTAAATCTAGATACCGGAATTTACAGTACTTCACTAATAAGAAGCACAAGGAATATCCTAAAGTTACAAAATATGTTTTATACAGGCTGGTCTTTCTTCACCTTTCTTTCTATTATTTGTCATATCTAAAATCTCTATGTTGTTAGTTATTTGCATCATTCCTTCTGTAAGTCATAGAAAGATAGTAGTTTTATTGTACCTGTATTTGTGTTTCAGATTTGGAAACATCAGACTATTCTTGGATTTACACCTTTGTGTCAGACATAGAAAGGTAAGCTTTATACATTGAATATAAGTTTTAAATTCTTGAACGCTCTGGGTCATATTTACTTTATTTAAATACTTTGACTATATTAACCTCAATGTTTTATTCACAATATATGTAACATTTGAAGGATTATTATTCGATTTTTCTCCATCTGTGCACTTCATTCTATCTAGTGTTCTATTTGTTTAATATCTCAGAGAGTCATACAGCATTGAATAAAGCCTTTCGACTTAACTGGTCTATGCAGACCAAGATGCCCCATATAAGCTAGTCCCACTTACCTGCCTTTGGCCCATATCCCTCTAAACGTTGCCTAATCATGTACCTGTCCATATGTATTTTAAATGTTGGTATTGTACTTGCCTTAACCGCTTCCTCTGGCAGTGAATTCTGTGTGAAAAAATTACCTTCAAGTTCCTGTGAAATCTTTCCCCTCTCAACTTAAATCTATGACCTCTAGTTGTTCATCATCCTACCCTGGGAAAAGGGTGTGGTATTAACCTGTCTCATTTGTACAAAGTTCATTGCTTTATTTATTTCACACCTGCTCAGGGTCCACAGCCCCTTCCTCACCTGGCAAACCAGGTGGGGGAGACGGTTTAGTCGCCGACCATGGTACCCGTGGCGGTGGGAACTCCCCCCGACCTGACCCCGACAGAGAAAATACAATGTTTTGTTTCATTTCTGTCTCAGTTGTGAGGTTCAGAATTTTGTTTGTAGTGGAAATGAAATTCATCAGCCTGTACATGAGAACATATGATTAGAGAAAGTTGTTTTTATTATTCTATATTCTGCCTCAGCTACAGAAAGTAAAATGACTTATTTTTCTACATTACTTTCATTTAAAGTAGGCTCAATTTGCTTTCAAATGTGTTTCAGTTTAAAAAAAGTAATTTTTAAAATTTGTTTAATATCTGTATTTTAGTTACAGGATGCTTGATGCTTATACGTCCTAGCTCTGAGAATTAGTTAAATAAATCTTATGGTTTGATTTGTTCTATATATGTATTGTTGTGGCAGATTTGTATATCATTCAAGAGATTACTCCCTCTAGCCACTTAAGAGACTACATGGCTTCAGGAGAATGTTGTAATATACATGTGAGCTCTCCGTGAGACTTTCAGAGCTTCTTAACAGATAAATCTTCATAACACACTCTTTTAATCAATAATTTCTTTATTGTTGAAGAAAAACAATAAGATATAGATGAGGCTCGCACCAGGGTCTCTTCCATACCCCGTAACACTGCTCTCTCTCCCCATCCCCGCACTCACAACAAGGGCAGAGTCCCCCTAGTCCTCACCTTTCACCCCACCAGCCGTCACATACAACAAATAATCCTACGTCATTTTTGCCACCTCCAACGTGACCCCACCACCCGCCACATGTTCCCATCTCCCCCCTCTGTCTGCCTTCCACAAAGACTGCTCCCTCCGCAACTCCCTTGTCAATTCTTCCCTTTCCTCCCGTAGCACCCCCTCCTCGGGCACTTTCTGTTGCAACCGCAAGAAATGCAACACCTGTCCCTTTATCTCCCCCCTCGACTCCATTCAAGGACCCAAGCAGTCGTTCCAGGTGCGACAGAGGTTCACCTGTATCTCCTCCAACCTCATCTACTGCATCTGCTGCTCTAGATGTCAGCTGATCTACATCGGTGAGACCAAGCGGAGATTGGGCGATCGTTTCGCCGAACACCTCCGCTCGGTCCGCAAGAACCTACCTGACCTCCCGGTGGCTCAGCACTTCAACTCCCCCTCCCACTCCGAATCCGACCTCTCTGTCCTGGGTCTCCTCCAGAGCGAGCAACACCGGAAATTGGAGGAACAGCACCTTATATTCCGCTTGGGGAGTCTGCATCCTGCGGGCATGAACGTTGAATTCTCCCAATTTTGTTAGCCCTTGCTGTCTCCTCCCCTTCCTTAGCCCTCGAGCTGTCTCCTCCCATCCCCCAGCCCTAGGGCTCCTCCTCCTCCTTTTTCCTTCCTTCTCCCCGCCACCTCCTATGTCTGAAGAAGGGTTTCGGCACGAAACGTTACCTATTTCCTTCGCTCCATAGATACTGCTGCACCCGCTGAGTTTCTCCAGCTTTTTTGTGTACCTAAGATATTCATCCAACCTTCTTCTCTGACTCGTACACTTTAATCTTCGTCAAACTCCTGCATATCGCTTTTAAACATTAGAAAACTCCTCGTGTCTTGGCAAAACTCTACATGGTCGAAGGGTGTTCCTTCTGCCATGCAGCTCCGAGCTAATCTAAAACTAAGCTTCTGCGCAAGAAACCCAGCACCAACTTGACTACGTAATAAATCCCACCCACATAATTACGGACAGACTAAAATTTAAAGACAACGTCACAATTAATGACACACAAAATAAGACGAATGGCCACTATATGTATTATTTGTAGAAACCAGATTTTTTTATTTGTTCCATCATTTCCCCACCCATGGAATACTCACTATTTTAGTTGTTACATATCTGTATTTTTGTTTTGGAAGCTCCATGTTTTATTCACTTTAGATAGACACAAAATGCTCAGCGGGACAGGCAGCATCTCCAGAGAAAAGGAATAGGTAATGTTTTGAGTTGAACCCTTCTTCAGACTGAGAGTCAGGGGAGAGGGAAACTAGAGGTGTGAAAAGTTACAGAACAAATCAGAGCCGGCACCAATGATCCACTCTTGGCTGTGGAGGAGATGATAACAAGGGATACAAACAGTGAATCCAGCAGGATGACTGGGGTAGAGGAGAGACAGAGAGAAAGGGCATGCAAGGGTTACTTGAAATTAGAGAAATCAATATTCATACCACTGCTACTCAAGCTGCTCAAGCAAAATTGGGGTGTGGCCCCCATTCTGAGTGAAGGAGGTCTGTTAGAAAGGTCCGGGAAATAGAATTTAGAATAGTTTCTTTATTGTGTAACATGAACCCCATTTTAAAATGGCAGCCAGTCAGGAGGTCCTGTTCTAAAAGCTAACGGTCATACAAGGTAAAATATTAAAAGGGAAGGGAGTTAATCAAAACAAAGTTTAAACCCATGGCTGCTTTCACAGTGTATGGAGTTTGTACTATTCTGTCCGGAGTTTGTACGTTCTCCCTGACTGCGTGGGTTTTCTCCATGTGCTTCGGTTTCATCCCACACTTCAAAGACGTACAGGTTTGGAGGTTAATTGGCCTCTGTATTATGTCCTTAGTGTGCTGGATAGAACTACCGTATGGGTGATTGTTGGCATTTCATAATTGGTCTAAATCAGAGAGAGAGAGCTTTGATATTTCTTCATTCTTATGTTTCAGAAATGGAAAAAATAGTACTTGGTTTAAAAATAATACATTCTGCCTTAATTTAGTATTTTGAACATTACAAAAAATGTGCCTCCATAGGAGTGTTGTCAGGCATGAGTTAACACTGAAACATGACTTTGGTTCAATATCACGTCTTTGTTGTCACGTCTACCTTATGTACAATAAAATTCCTTTCTCTGCACACAGTTCAGTGACAGTATAAGAGTGTAAGATGGTAGAACATGCTGAGTCAGTACACAAGAATGACCACATTTAAGGCACCATCCTGTGCCTTTTAAGTCCAAAATTTAAAAAAAAACTAATATTAAGAGTCTCTTGAGTGGGATGATTGAGGTTAGAAAGGCAAGTGCAAATAAGTGGTTTATTTGTTTTATTTATTTTACCTTATTTTCATGTTTTTAATGAATTGCTAGTCATGTATTTAACTAAACTTTATTTTCAAATAATGATCATTATTCAAACTTAGTTGGACTGATTTTAAATGTCTGAATATCACGCAATTTTAAAAACAGTTCAAAGGCCTTTGACAGTGGCGAGGAGTCAATGTAGAGTTGCAAAAGTTAAGCCATAGAGAAAGTGTGGAGGTGGAGACCATTCACAGTGTGACCCATTAAACACTAGCCATTTCTGGCTTGTGATTGCAAACACCTTAATCTGCCATTCACTTACATTCTGAGCTCTGCCATTACTGAGAATGATGGTTCCTGGGGCCTCTTCCTCTTGTTTGCTGTTTAATTGTCCACCAGTTCATGATTGGTAGGACTGCAATGGTTTAATCTGATCCAATGGCTGTTGTGATCCTTAGCTCTGCCAATAGCATTCTCCTTATGATGTTGAGTTGAAGCTTCACTTTTAGTGTGCAAGGTGCTATTTAATCTGCTGTCCAAAACTGATTGAACCAGTAATGGACCCTGGCACGATGGCAATAGCAGAAGGGGACAGATGTTGAATTATGAGTTTGTAGACAAATAATGGAACACAATTCTGCTGATGACCCATTAGGCTCGAAAGATGTCCAGTTTTGAGCAGCTAGGTCTGTCATAAACCTCAAGAGAGTCTATTTGCTATTTACAATATATATATATATAGGATGTGAAATGGAACAACGATATTCGTACTTGCTGCTGCTTTACAGTCACATTAGACACAAGAACAACAACATAAATGTACAATAAATGATCAGTATTCTTGGTCAACCACACCACAATATTGCAAAAACCAAAGTTAGTAGAGCAACCAATAGTAGTGCTAAATCCATAGTAATTTGGTGCTAAAGTAGAGCTGTGGTTAAGATTGTGCAAAATGGTTCACGATCCTGACAACTGATACAATAAGCTGTTCTTGAACCTGGAGATAACGGTTCTCATGCTCCTGTTCCTTTGTCTCGATAGTAACAGCGAGAAGAAAAGATGGTTACGGTGGTATGGGTCTTTGATAATATTATCTGCTTTCTTGTGGCAGCGCTTCTTTAGAAATCAGTATCCCTGATGGACCGGCCAATGTCCACCACTTTCTGCAGTCTCCTTTATTCTTGAGTGCTTGAATGACCAAATCTGTTCTATTTGGCATGGAAAGAACACTTTGGTGGTCCACATGGCATTTTCAAGTGAGCAAAAGCTGGGCATAATCTAGATAATGTTATTATCTAGATTCATAACATTAGATGTGATTAATCTGGACAATATACTATCTAGATTAGTAGAAAATCTACTAATATCACAAAGTAGATTGGGGAGATTGGTGAGAACCCTGACTGGTAGTCATGACCAATGGTGCTTCTGCGGAGTCTATCTCGGGGAAGGAAATTAAAGTCCTCCACCTATATTAGATTCTAAGTGCTTGATACTCTCAACAGTCCTTCCAACTGTTTTTCAACATAGAGAAACACAGATTTATCAGTGGATGGAGGTGGTAAACTTGCTTGTGTTTCTTTTCATGCTGTGAGACATGAAGTCAAAGTTTAATTCCATAGAGCCACTCTGACATGAATGCATACCAATGCAGCACCACTACTGTATGAGATTACCATAGGTGGCCAAGTAGCTTGGTTGTGCCTTTGTCAGGAACTGTGCTAAGTCAATACTGGTGGCTGTCGAATATTTTTGAAAGTGTGCAGAGATTGCTCAATGAAGCTGAGACTTAAAATGAATGTTAAATGCTTTTTTTTTTCTCTTGCAGGCCACCCCACGTGAATCAAAATGAAGACCTCTCTATTGTCCCTGGCAGTGCTCTTCCACCTGATTTACTGCAGTCAGGGAGACTGTAAGGCTGAGTGCCTTACCTGCAACAACTTGCAGCAGCATGAACAGTTCGGTATACTGGTGAGTTTCACATTCCCATCTCCATTTCTTCCTTCTGACTTTCTGCTTTCCTCAGGACGTGTAGGAACCCTTTCCCCTCATGGCGTGACTTAGTCTGGGATCCATTCTGCAAAGGTGGAGGGAGGGGGTGGATGTGGATAAACTATTTCCATATGGTTGCGTCTAGAACAAAGAAATCTAAATGTAAGAAAGTGCCCAATAAGTACAAAAGTAAATTTAGGATGTTTTTTACATCCAGAGAGTGGTGAGAACCTGAACATGTTAAAGTGGAAAGCAATTAATCAGTTACATATGGCACGGTGTTTGCAATATGGGGGTGCAACCACATTTTAGAATTAAGCTTAGAGGGAAATGTAACAGCTGATCTGTGTGAAGAAAGATGATGGATGACAAATCATTCTCTTTGAAATGGAGTGACAAGAATTGCCAGGATGTCAGCAACAGTCTCCTGCTGCTCTAGAAATTGAGCTATAAGTTATTGACTATTACTTAAGAGGATTAGCAAGCCTTTGTGGTTTTAACCCTTTGTCAGCATTGCAAGTTATGCTCCCTTGGCAATGAATGGCGAGGTCTGCTTGGAATTTGTTTGTTCCTGAAATGGGACGTGAACCCACTCAGAATACGTTTTAGCAATGTTACTCTTCAATGAATCCCAATCCATGGTATAGCAAGATTACAATTCATAATCGGGAGGGTTGCAGCTCTGTTTGGTTTGCATTTCAGCAACATACTGATGGAACTTTGCAGGGATTCCTTTAACCTGCTGAGGAAGAAGTCAATTGGGTCCTTCCTGATTTTGGAAAGTGGCGAACAGGTAGACACCATAATTCATCCCCAGTCCCCCCCCCCCACACACACACACACACACACACTCACTCTTCCATTAATTCCCAACCCTCTATTCACCACACCTAAATTAATCATCTGTGCAAAGCAACAGAAATTCTCTGGGTGATAAGGGAAAAATAAAACCTGGCAACATTTCTCTCTTCCCACTCAAGCATTCAACAGCAGTCCAGGGAGAATTGGGCAACCCCCCATTGCTATCTATCACCCCGCATTGAATACTGGATTCTTTGTTCCTCAGTGCACAGACATGGGGCAGAAGAAGGTGGAAGGGTGTCTTTCTGAATGAAGGTCTGTGGCCAGTCAGGTTCTGCAAGGATCAGAGCTGGGTCTCTGTTGTTTACAATATATATAAATGGTTTGCAAGAAAATGTGGGTGGGCTGTTTAGAAAAGTTGCAGATGGAACGAAAATTGGCGGAGCTGCGAGTAACGAGGAATGTTGTCAAAGGATAGAGCAAGATATAGGTCAATAATGAGGTGCAATGGACATGATCTTCACTGTGCAACAAAGCAAGAAAATATGGGAGCAGCGCAGTCTTTTCTTTTGAATAGATATCATGAAGAAACTGTGAAAATAGAACAGAATCCTTACACGAAGCAGGGTGTGAGGAAGTGTCATGGTAAGGGTGAGTGGTTGTGGGCTTGTGAAGAATATTGGTTGCTCACCTATAGCTTGAGATTGATCAAGAGAAGTGAAGAAAGCGATGGGTAGAGTCAGATATGGACGACATGAAAGTGCAGAGTATAAAGTGACAGCAAAGGTAAAGAAGCTTTTGAATTCTGTCAGAGCAGGAAGCAGCTCAAATGCAATTGTCAACAGAACTGGAAAAAGAGGTGGGGGGAGGGATTTGTGTGGAACTAAAACATTTACTACACAAAAAGACATTCATAGCTTAGTCCTAAAGCTATACCTTGATTTGAAGAAAGTGAGTGAAGTTAAAGGAGAAATGACTCGGTGTAAGAACACAGTCCGCAGAGTGAATGAAGGTGGTGATGGAAGGGGAACAGGTGGGGCATCTGTTCAAGTACGATGTGAAGGGCCCTCAGGCACAAGCTAGAGTATTTCCCTCTCTCTGGTGGCACCGTAATTGCATCATCTTGAACATCACTCTCACGCAGACATTCCCTTTGTTCTTTTCACTTTCTTCCTTCGCTGCAACTTAAAACATGTTTGTTTTCTCATTATTCGTGTTTTGTGGAAGGATCATTGACTTGAAACATAGAAACATAGAAATTAGGTGCAGGAGTAGGCCATTTGGCCCTTCGAGCCTGCACCGCCATTCAATATGATCATGGCTGATCATCCAACTCAGTATCCCGTACCTGCCTTCTCTCCATACCCCTTGATCCCCTTAGCCAGAAGGGCCACATCTAACTCCCTCTTAAAAAGGCAAACATTACCTCCACTTCTTTTCTGTAAGGAACTGCAGATTAAGGAACTGGTTTAAACCGAAGATAGACACAAAAAGCTGGAATAACTCAGCGGGACATTTCTTTGTTCATGGATGCTGTGTATAATCTAGATTTTCAGTTCTTGTTTTAAGTTTCCAGACGATACAATTTTTGCTTTTTAGTTGTGAACCAAAGCTTTTGCTGCAGTTGTGTTTTCTCCCTTGTGTTACAGATGCAGTGAACCAGCACCGCTGTTATCTCTAATCAATATTAGTTGTACATTTAATTAATTTAGGTTTCATGTAATTAATTCACAGGCTATTTTGTTAATTAACAACCAAAAGGATGAGCTCCATTCCCTCGGCATCAAAGTCCTACTGTAATTTTCACACTTCACATCTGTTTTTACAACATACTCGGTGAACATTGCAATCTGTGATTGTAATCTTTACCTTAGGTGAAACCTTGTACTGGAATACATTCTAATGACACTCAAGTTACAAGTGAGCAATCGGTTTCCAGCTCACAGGGATGACCCCTTGTCAGATAAGCACTTACAACAATCGACCTGAAACATTATCTCTGTTTCTCCCTCCACAGGAGCTGAGTATTTCCAGTATTTTCATTTTTTTAACCAGATATCCAGGATGATTTTTGTTCTGCCTCTTTCCATTACAACTGATGGACTGTTGAGGACATAGATGATCAAATCTTCAGCAAAGATACAAACTGCTGGCGGAACTCAGCAGGTTAGGCAGCATCTGTGGAGGGAAATGGTTAATGTTTCGGGTCAGAACCCTACTTCAGAATTGGAGTAGCGGGTAGATGGAAGTGAGGGGGAGTGTTGGGGCAAGAGCTGGCAAGTGAGAGATGAAGGTGGGGTTGATTGGCCGATGAGTCGGGTGGGGGAGGGAAGTTAGTGATAGTCACAAAGGCTGGAGAAGACAAAGGTTGTAGGTGGTGCAATCGAATAAGAAAGGAAAGTGAGGAATGAAATGTACAAGGGTTGAGGGATGGTAGTTGGATGGCAACAGCTGGGGATGGGAATTAAAGGGCCAGAGGTGTTGGAGGTGGTTGATGAGCAGCAGCAGCAGGGGGTAGAAGAGGGTAACGGAACTGGTTGATTGGAGGTCGGGGGGAGTTGAAGAAGTGCATGAGTGGACATGAGCCTCCTCTACCTTAGTGAGATAAAGCGTAGACAAGGCAATCGCTTCATCGAATGCTTGTTCTCAGTTCGCCAGAACTAGCTGGAGCTCCCAGTTTCTGGACACTTTACTTCCTGTCCCAGTTTAAGGATAAGGGGGAAATCTTGTAGGACCGAGATGAGAAAAACATTCTTCACACAGAGAGTGGTGAATCTCTGGAATTCTCTGCCACAGAAGGTAGTTGAGGCCAGTTCATTGGTTATATTTAAGAGGGAGTTAGATGTGGCCCTTGTGGCTAAAGGGGGTATGGAGAGAAGGCAGGTACGGGATACTGAGTTGGATGATCAGCCATGATCATATTGAATGGCGGTGCAGGCTCGGAGGGCCGAATGGCCTACTCCTGCACCTATTTCCTATGTTTCTATGTCCCAAAGCCAGATGTCTTGTCTGTCCTCAGCTTACTCCATTGCCAGAGTGAGGTCACATGTAGACTGGAAGAAGAGCCCCTCATACTAGTGAAGTAACCAACAAGCCAACACATGAACATTGAATTCTCCAATTTCGGGGAAACTCACATGCATTTTTCTTTCCATTCAATATGATTATGGTTGACTTGTTCCAATCTTCTGAGCTAGTTTCCCATAATAATTTCCTGATCTTTCAAAAAAGTATCTAATCCTTTCCCCGTTGATCTTGCACCTATTTCCATCTGTGGTAGAGAATTGTAGAGATTCAGCACCTCGGTTATAAGTTATAAATGACTGCTCTCTATTCTAGGAACGGTTTCCTTGTTCAAATCCCCCATGCAAGTGGGAACATCTTGACATTTACCCTGTTCTGCCAATTTATTCTCTAAAAGATTACATGCTGGAATCCAGTTGGAGCTTTCAAGACTGAATTGGATTGTTTTGGGTGGAGAGAATTCAGCTATTATCTAACTGAATGTGAAAACAGACCTGAAGGATCAAAAGACCTGCTTCTTTTAACATTGATAGAGGCACTTTATCTTATCTCCATCCAAATTCTATCCACTCAAAACAATCCAATTCAGTCTTGAAAGCTCCAATAAGTACAGTAATTTATTTTCAATATTGTAATATTTACAGAAAAATAGGTCCCATCAAATCCTTAGTATGCATAGTGAGAGTGCTGGAGTAACTCAGTTGATCAGGCAGCATCTATGGAGGGAATGGGTAGATGATGTTTTGGGTCAGAATCCTTCTGACTTAAGCAAAAGTTGGACATTGTGATCATGATTCAGACTGCCCACTATCTAACTGAATAGAGTCAAAGTCCCAAGGAGCTGATTCATATTAATTTACGCAGATTGATAAAATAAATGATTTAATGAAGTTATAGTGAGCTATGTCCTGCCCTCCCCCCTCAATAAACAACCTGCCTTTTTGTTTTAGGCCTGCAGTCTGGAGTGTGAAGGGAAAATTCCATCTTCTGCCATTTGGAAAAACTGTCGACAAATCATCTCTGTATCTCCATTGTTATCTCTGAAAATTAGTTCATCTCAAGCCAGGAACCTGCCTTTTGGTGTTGCTAGGATCTTTGGCACCATTGACTCGGGAAATACTCATGCCTTTCTGCAGGATGTGAAGAATGTGATGCCCATTGGGAGCACCGAAGACCTTGATGATGTAACTGAGGCCACATTTGAGGTGATCAACAGTCCACAAGATACAGAAATGCCTTCAGCCAAGAGGTCCTATGATTTCCAAGCAGAGCCACTGGCCTCCAAGCCAAATGAAAGGTCCATGAAGAGGTATCACGATGGCATCAACGCTGTGGAAGACAAGAAAAGTTTCCAGAAGAGATATGGTGGTTTCATGGGCGTCAGGAAATCAGCCAGGAACTGGAGCAATCTGATCAGACAGAGAAATCAGAAAAGATATAGTAAATTTCTTAGGCAATATCTTGGGTTGACAACACGTTCCACTAATGACAGTTTACCAGACAATTTGGCTGCTTAATTGTAAGAATGTGATGTTTGATGGAGCTAATGCTTAGGTTAGTTTACAGGGAAGTCAGCCTTAGCTCTAGCCTGTCCTTACTGGGTTTGATACTGACACACTTAACTTGGGAACAAAAATATAGTCTACCACTCGCAGCAGTCCCTGAAGGTTCAATTGCTTCAAAAGGAAAATTAAAAATTTGAAATGAATATTATTTTTTGTTTATTTAAAGAACTATCACAATCTAAAAAGGTTTTGAGCAGGGCATTGAACCAGATTGGTGGGTGGAAGGTGCATGAAATGAAACGGTAGCAAACTCAAATACATTAACTCACCATTGATTGGACCTATCAGTGATAAAATACTCCACAAAATATTGACCTTTTGGACCTTCAACGCTGCTGCTCTGGAAACATCAGACATTTAACATTGAACTGGATACACATTTGATGGAGTTCATAGAACCACACAAGTACAGTTAGTTCTATGTAAGAGTTATCCAATTATATCCTTTACGACAAATCAGCAAAGATTGTGTTCCTGATTCATATTGGTTAAAAATCTTCCTCTCATAATATACACTAAAATGGTCATTTATTGCAGTTCTGTTATGAGCATCAGTGATAAATAATATCTTTATCGCCACAATCCCATTCTATCTTTTGATCCAATTTCCCTGCTCTCTTCTTCTATATGGACACTTGTTTGAGGTAGAGTTTCAGCTGGTTTCCTCAATTTTCTATACCTTGGGTGAAAGATTAGATGAAGCCCTCTCCCACACCCTAACTATAAAGGTGATATAAAGGCTGCTTTCGTAGACTGCTGTTAAAGTCACAGAAGGTCAGATGTATACCCCACATTCCCTCCAATACACGTCTTTACAAAATAAGTTTATTTGCTTTTGATCCTTCACTATTTCATGAATCAATTGATCAGAGCTCCATGTTCTGGAGAAAGACACAAAATGTTGGAGTAACTCAGTGGGGCAGGCAGCACCTCTGCAGGTCAAGGAGTCAAGACACTTTTTTACACTGAAGAAGGGTCACAAACCAAAACGTCACCTATTCCTTTTCTCCAGAGATGCTGCCTGACCTGCTGCGTTACTCCAGCATTTTGTGTCTATCTTCGGTGTAAACCAGTGTATGTAGTTCCTACTTACACGTATCCATGTTGTGGAAGTCACAGAAACCATTCAAGGAACAAGTTTCACAATAACAAAGGTAGTTAATAATAACCCTCCTCATGTTAGCAGGTCACATGAGAACAAAACCAGCTTTTGCAGTAATTTTACTGGACCATGGGCTATGGTAACTTTTAGTCTGGCCTGCTGAAAGGGAAGCTTGCATATTCCACTGCGCCTCATGCACCAAGGCATGTGCAGAGTAGACAAGCTCTTCCACCACATTCTCCTGCTGTTATAAAGACGTGAGATTGTGGAGGATGAGTTGCAGAGAGCTTCATGCAGTAGAAAGAAGTAAAAACAGAAAGATAATGGCGATGGTCTTGAGGATTATGCAGAAGGCCTGGGGATATCAGGCTCATGATAGCCCGGGGAGTGGGATGCTGTAAAGATCTGCAGCAATTGGAAGGGGGGGTGATCAGTAAAATGCAAAGTGAAAGGCATCACCCACTAGGAAGATGCATTCTTCAATCTGAAACAAAACTCACAAGCAAAATTGCGTGGGCATCCTTGAAACAGGCAGATGTTGGAATACCATTAGACATTATATTAAAATACCCATTAATGACCTGCCCAGTCAAATGATTTCACTATTTTGCAGTCTCCCACTTTTCCTTTCCCTCCTCTACTAACTCATCCATTAATAGAATCAAAACATTTTAAAGCTTGAATGTTTTTGAGTTAGAGACTCCAGGAGTGTCTCGGAGAGCAGACATTGGCTGCATCCTCTCTATTCTAGCTGTAGTCACTGGGACCATAAAACCATTAAAAAAATATGGGTCAAAGAAGTCTATAAAACCCATTCCTTCACACACTCCACTCAACCAATTTAACAACTGAATTGCTTTTACTTTGCAATGTAGAAAATTATCCCAAAGAACCTTGCAGCTTTTCACTTAAAACAAAAACACGTGGCAACGTTTTCTGGAGCAGATTAGTGTTCCATAAATGGTCATGGATTCTTCCTAATGCACAAAAGCAATCAAACAATAGTAACATAACAATAATGTTAACAGCCATACTAATATTAACTCAATGCACAGCTCCAACTGGTTATATCCCATGGGTGATCTTTGAATAATTAGAGATAATAATGGCAACAATCTCACCCCAAGAATTGAAAAGATTAGTCCATTCATTCTAAATATGTGGTTGACTGAAGCCTCTTTTCTAAAGTTACAACTGTGTAATTGCTCCCAGATGAAAACAAGCTGACCACTTGCTTGCAATCTGTAATTTATGTTTTGATGCTATCAAATTAATTGGTATATTTAAAATACTAGAGCAAAACAAGTTAATGTTCTTGTTTTTGCATTGTAGTGGGTGAGATATACACCAAGACACATTACACCTTGTTCTGTGACTTTCAACAGTGAAGGCTGACTTCCCTTTTAATAGTGCGTTTAGTTTAGCTACCGCATGCTACGTGATCAGCAAAATTGTTTCTTGAACTGCTTTTTTTTGATTATGCAGTCATAATAGCCTGTAATTTTGGATCTGATTAAAAAACAGATGCATTCTTGGTTCAGCCAGCTTGCCTGCCTGCCTGCCTGCAATTTCTTAACATTGAGCATGACCAATAAAGAGAAACTGGTTTCACTGTCACAACAGCAAAATATTTGTAATGTTGTTTGTACGTTTGACAACAATTTTCAACGTTATAAAGTGTACATAGGAAACTATGAATAAATTAGTTTACTATTTCCTTAGTCTCGGTGTTGCAGGCAGATAATGGTTTATCCGGATTTCCTCCTGTGCATTCGTTGTCTCATGTTTTCAATCGATTGGCCGACTTCAATTGAGAGTAAAACCCTGCCTCAGATATCCTGAACTCTCACTGCCAGAATTGCTTGTGCGGCATTTGTACAATTCCCTTGCTTTGCTTTAGCAAAGACCTCAAATAAATCCCATAGTCTTCTTCTGACATTACTCACCCTCGAGATATATTGAGTCGCAATTGTATAACATTATTTAAACACCACAGTTTCAAATTTAAAGATGTTTCACCCACCCGAAGGGATAAAAGGCCACCCACTACTGCACGGCACTGAATATTTTTTTGTCAATTCATTTCTAACAGAAAGTAACTTCTGGATGCAGGTGAGGATGGCTGTTGACCTCTTCAATCCCAGCATCCATCAATAATCCATTATTCGTAATAGTTTTAAATCACTGATTTATAAAACTCGCCTAAGACGGAAATATTCCCTCTTCCAGTCACTTACGTAATATAAACCGATATGAAGATTGAGATTGTAATGATGTCGTAATTGTTAATGTTTAATGTCATCACACTATTAATGGGACAGTAGCCTCAGGATTTTCAAGCTAAACTATGCCTTCCAATATTCCTAAAATAGCTGTCTGTGACCACTGATGCTTTGAAGCAAAATGCCAAAAAATTATTATTATTAAAGGACTTCTTTTTTTTGAAACTTTTCCCACCATGCTGGTCTGTAGGATTGTGTCACCACCAGTATTTAACAGGTTAGTGTTAAAGAGATCTGCATGCCATATGCGATAGTAACTGGAGGAACTAAAAATCAAATCAGTTTTAATATTTCCATTGACTAAACTCCTCCTAACTTTCATAATTGCATCCATATTCATGTTACTCATATAATTACATTATATCTCAGTAAAACTTTAAATCTTCACCTGCCAATATTCCTCGGTTCCAATTTTAACTTCCTTCCATACATCAAGTCCTTATTTGAGATTCCATGCACTCAAATCTGATGCATACAGACCCACTGTTCAACAGATCTGACAGGATTGTGGCAGAATGTGCAAAGTTCACACAGACAGCAACAGACGTTTGAATTGAGCCAGGATCTATGGAGCTGTGAAGCTGCAGCTTTATGAGCTTTGCTATCATGCTGCTCCTTGAAGCTGCTTGAAGACTTTTGAACATAATCCTCTGGAGATGGAGAAGTGACATTTATCGAGCTGGGCTGTTGCGTTTTTTTCTAGTAAGGCTAGCAAGGTCAGTGTTTATTGCCCATCTATAATCTTTAAGAAGTTCATAATCTCTGAATAATGCACACGGGAGAGGAATTGGCCTTTCAACAATTGGAACATTATTAGAGGGAGTTAACTGAGAGTCGTGCACCAGAACAGTAGCACAAGCGGCAAATCAGTGTTTCATATCAGAATGTCTGGCATCACTCTGCCTACTCTGTGTACCTCTGATACCCTTGGTCGGCCTGGGCTAATATCACAACCAAAAGGCAATGCCATGATTTACAACCATTTACATGTATGTACAGCAGATGCAGTTTGGACCCGAGACTGTGCCTATAAAATGTATTAATTTTATGTCCTTAAAATCAGCCATTAGAAATATATAAGCATTTAAATATCCACACTCATATATAATCCAACTCACATACACACACACAAATTCATTCCCAAGTACATACATATTCACACAAACTGGCGAGTATGATGTTGTGGGAATTACTGAGATATGGCTGCAAGAGGGCCAGGGCTGGGAACTGAATATTAAAGGGTATGTATACCTTCCTATCGAAAAGACAGACAGGTGGGCAGAGGGGGTGGGGTTGCATTGTTGGTGAGGAATGAAATTCAGTCCCTTGCAAGGGGTGACATTGAAACAGGAGATGTGGAGTCAGTATGGATAGAACCAAGGAATTGTAAGGGTCAAAAGACCCTAATGGGACTAATCTACAGGCCCCCAAACAGTAGCCTGGACATAGGGCACAAGTTGAATCAGAAGTTAAAATTGGCATGTAGCAAAAGTAATGCTGTGGTTGTTATGGGAGATTTCAACATACAGGTAGGCTGGGAAAATCAGGTTGGTACTGGACCCCAAGAAAGGGACTTTGCAGAGTGCCTTCGTGATGGATTCTTAGAACAGCTTGTATTGGAGCCTACCAGGGAGAAGGCAATTCTGGATTTAGTGTTATGTAATGAACCGGATTTGATAAAGGACCTCGAGGTTAATGAGCCATTCGGAGGCAGTGACCATAACGTGGTCAGGTTTAATCTACATTTGGAAAGGGAGAAGGGTAGTCGGAGGAGTCAGTGTTGCAGTTGAATAAAGGGGACTATGGGGCCATTAGGGAGGAGCTGGTAAAAGTTGACTGGAAGGGATGACAGTGGAACAAAAATGGCAGGTATTTCTAGGAATAATACAGAAGGTGCAGGA
Organism: Leucoraja erinaceus; assembly: GCF_028641065.1. Lineage (NCBI taxonomy): Eukaryota > Metazoa > Chordata > Chondrichthyes > Rajiformes > Rajidae > Leucoraja > Leucoraja erinaceus. The sequence continues at coordinate 20,393,755 of NC_073381.1, read as the reverse complement.
TCAGTTCATTCCTAGGAGGAAGAAAGATTCCAAGGGGAGAAATGGACGACCATGGCTGACAAGGGACGTCAGGGACAATATAAAAATTAAAGCGAAGAAGTACAACGTAGCAAAGATGAGCGGGAAGCAAGAGGATTGGGTAATGTTTAAAGAACAACAGAAGATAACCAAAAAGACAATACGGGAAGAAAAGATGACGTACGAAGGTAAGCTAGGCAAGAATATAAAGGAGGATAGTAAAAGCTTCTTTAGGTATGTGAAGAGGAAAACATTAGCTAAGACCAAAGTTCGACCATTGAAGACTGAAAAAGGTGAATTTATTATGGGGAACAAGGAAATGGCAGATGAGTTGAACAGGTACTTTGGATCTGTCTTCACTAAGGAGGACACAAAAAATCTTTCTGATATAGTAGTGGCCAGAGGATCTGGGGTGATGGTGAACTGAAGGAAATCTACATTAGGCAGGAAATGGTGTTGGATAGACTGATGGGAGTGAAGGCTGATAAATCCCCAGGGCCTGATGGTCTGAATCGCAGGGTACTTAAGGAAGTGGCTCTAGAAATCGTGGATGCATTGGTGATAATTTTCCAATGCTCTGTAGACTCAGGATCAGTTCCTGTGGATTGGAGGGTAGCTAATGTTATACCACTTTTTAAGAAAGGCGGGAGAGAGAAAACAGGGAATTATAGACCAATTAGCCTGACATCGGTGGTGGGGAAGATGCTGGAGTCAATTATAAAAGATGAAATAGCAGCACATTTGGATAGCAGTAACAGGATCGGTCTGAGTCAGCATGAATTTACGAAGGGGAAATCATGCTTGACTAATCTTCTGGAATTATTTGAAGATGTAACTAGGAAAATGGACAAGGGAGAGCCAGTGAATGTAGTGTACCTGGACTTTCAGAAAGCATTTGATAAGGTCCCACATAGGTGAATAGTGAGAAAAATTAGGGCACATGGTATTGGGGGTAGAGTGCTGACATGGTTGGCAGACAGGAAACAAAGAGTAGGGATTAGCGGGTCCCTTTCAGAATAGCAGGCAGTGACTAGTGGGGTACCGCACGGCTTGGTGCTGGGACCACAGCTATTTACAATATACATCAATGATTTGGATGAAGGAATTCAAATTAACATTAGCAAATTTGCAGACGATACAAAGCTGGGTGGCAGTGTGAACTGTGAGGAGGATGCTATGAGAATGCAGGGTGACATGGACAGGTTGAGGGAGTGGGAAGATGCATGGCAGATGAAGTTTATGCGGATAAATGTGAGGTTAACCACTTTGGTAACAAAAACAGGAAGGCAGATTACTATCTAAATTGCGTCAAGTTGGGAAAAGGGGAAATACAATAGGATCTGGGGGTCCTTGTACATCAGTCTATGAAAGTAAGCATGCAGGTACAGCAGGCAGTGAAGAAAGCAAATGGCATGCTGGCCTTTATAACAAGAGGAATCAAATATAGGAGCAAAGAGGTCCTTCTGCAGTTGTACAGCGCCCTAGTGAGACCACACCTGGAGTATTGTGTGCAGTTTTGGTCCCCTAATTTGAGGAAGGACATTCTTGCTATTGAGCGAGTGCAGCGTAGGTTTACAATGTTAATTCCCGGGATGGCGGGACTGTCATATGCTGAGAGAATGGGGCGGCTGGACTTGTACACTCTGGAGTTTAGGATGAGAGGGGATCTCATTGAAACATATAAGATTGTTAAGGGTTTGGACACGCTAGAGGCAGGAAACATGTTCCCGATGTTGGGGGAGTCCAGAATGAGGGGCCACAGTTCAAGAATAAGGAGTAAGGCATTTAGAACGGAGACAAGGAAACCCTTTTTTTCCCCACAGAGAGTGGTGAGTCCGTGGAATTCTCTGCCTCAGAGGGCGGTGGAGGCAGGTTCTCTGGATGCTTTCAAGAGAGAGCTAGATAGGGCTCTTAAAATAGCAGTCAGGGGAAATGGGGAGAAGGCAGGAACGGGGTACTGATTGAGGATGATCAGCCATGATCACATTGAATGGCGGTGCTGCCTCGAAAGGCCGAATGGCCTACTCCTGCACCTATTGTCTAAATCATTCACATATACAACACCTAATTGTAAGTACTCATCTGCAATTATATAGATAATGTTGAACTGCATAAAGTAAACAATCATCCACAGAATCACACTTCTCTGTGCATATATACATATGCATTCATCCATGTAGAGTCATACAGCACCTATCATCCACATTCATATGTATACATACACTTGATCATCCACAGATATGCACACACACACCATGTACATTTTACACAAATGTGTTAATCTACACATTAACTGCCATATTTTTCCACAAATACACACATAATCATACATGTATCATTAGTAAATATACTATTGAATAATTAAGGTCTTCATTTGTATAGCATGGAGAGCTAGTTTCTGCCAATGAACCCCGTTATTCATCTACTGTAACTACAATCTACTCTTATCCTTTCATTCAGCTTCAAAAGGAACAGCCAAGAGGTCAGTGGTAATAAGTGTTAAAGACAATTTCAAGAAGCAATCATTGTGGAGCCTATTTAAAATACAACAAGAAATATCACTGGACCAATTTATTTCAGAAGCACATAACAATGCCACAGCCCTATCACAGGATGGACACCCAGAGAGCTCAAGGTAGGTTTGAGCACATGCCTGAGTCACGTCCATCCAAATTTTACTTCCTAAGTTGAATGGAAGCAGTTCAGTTAAAAACAGATAAATCCAAAGAACATTTTTCAAACAAGGCCAGCATGTTCTGTGAATCTACAGGCTTAAATATGAAGCATGCATGGTTTTCTTTTTCTTTAATGTTTTTGCTGTTCTAATCAATAGATCGTTCAATAGTTGTGAGTTAGGTCATTTATTTGAGAAAGTATATTAGTAAGTCTAATAGACTGACAGCAATCATTTAAATACCTGTACATAATGTCACTTCTCTGCAAATCATTGAATAATCATCACAGATTTTTGAAAATAATTCTACTACTCTCTGGATGGTGCATCAGAACATAATCAGAATTGGTGGAGAAAGGAAAGGTGAACTTAAATTATTTAGAAAAAATAAAGTTATGTGAACTTTTTCTCCTTGGAATTTCTCTACACAGATATCGAACTCAGGCAATACTGTACATAACTGGCTTTTCTGAGCTACATTTATCTTTCCTGGGTTAAATTTTCTTTTCCTTTATAGTGTGTTCTACCACATCAGAAGCAACATTGTGTGGATTGTGCAAAGCACATAATTTTGTATGACTTTCCTGGGATGTCAGGACTTTCATATGAAGAAAGACTGGATAGACTCGGCTTGTACTCGCTAGAATTTAGAAGATTGAGGGGGGATCTTATAGAAACTTACAAAATTCTTAAGGGGTTGGACAGACTAGATGCAGGAAGATTGTTCCCGATGTTGGGGAAGTCCAGAACAAGGGGTCACAGTTTAAGGATAAGGGGGAAATCTTTTAGGACCGAGATAAGAAAAACATTTTTCACACAGAGAGTGGTGAATCTCTGGAATTCTCTGCCACGGAAGGTAGTTGAGGCCAATTCATTGGCTATATTTAAGAGGGAGTTAGATGTGGCCCTTGTGGCTAAAGGGATCGGGGGTACGGAGAAAAGGCAGGTACAGGATACTGAGTTGGATGATCAGCCATGATCATATTGAATGGCGGTGAAGGCTTGAAGGGCCGAATGACCTACTCCTGCACCTATTTTCTATGTTTCTATGTAATGCTTCAGACTGCTTGGAGTGTTTCTAGCATAATACTTCAATGATTTTTACAGTTTAAAAATGTCTTCAATTCACATTTTCATTCATTTCTTCCCTCACAACAAAATAGGAAATTAATTATTTAACCCTAACATTCAGCGCATTACAATTTATTGTGTATAATCCACATATCCATCCAGTGATTCCTTCAGTACAATCCAAATCCACCAACTCTTGTCATTTTTGCTAACCAGCTCAGTATCTGTTCCACGTGGTGTAATCCTTTCATTCTTCATCACCACTTCTCCCTGTTTCTGGAACTTGCCATGGCTGACTCTCAAAGAGTGGGCAGGCTGAGAAAGGAGGAAGGTGCAGAGAACACAACAGAGATTTAGACATTTTCTTCCTGGAGTGTGCTATTTTGCCCCTCTTCAAAATCTTAAATGCTTTCAGGAGCCTTCACTGTCTCTTGAGAATAACACTACTACTGAATGAGCATTGATCTTCTAAAGTTAGTGGACATATTTGCTTAAATGTAATAAAAATTCATGTGGCTTGTGGCGCTCCTTGCAATCCTAGCTATGCCCCCCCCCCCTTTGCCTTATGGCCTAGAATGTGAAAAGGCAAAAGTTATAGATGCGTCATGTGCATAAGAGCTTCTTTGTACAGGTTTATGGATACATTCATGAATTCTGCTTAGCTTTAAGGCAACATCGATAATAATCTGCCAGCCATAACTAAACCATGATTAATCCTGTGCATGGCACTGCTGTATCATGATTCAAATTAACTATTCTGCAACATCTAACTCACCAAATTATGTTTATTATAAATAGTGCTGACTATAAAGCAGTAAGCTATTTTTTCTGCCTTATGCACATGAAGAACCAGACAAAGTACCAAGGCTTCAAATAAAATACGTTGATATAAAATACATTGATATCAATAGGATAGCGAATGAGTTCAGTGCAAAACCAGCAGCAATTTTGTTATTGCAAGAAACTGAGGGAATATGCATGGCTGAAAATATAGAGGAAATATTCCAAGCACAAGAAGGTCAAGGTTTAAACCTCAATTGAGAGATTTAAGCACATAATGTACTTCCAGTGCAGCATTGAAGGCTCAGTGCATGATCAGAGATCCCACCTTTTGAATGATGATTACATTGTTTCTAAATTAGCCATCCCAGGTAGTTATAAAAGACCACTTGACCTAACCTTGAAGAATAGTTCACGAGTTCTGCCAGTTCTTGGCTAATGTTTACTGGGGGGAAAGAGTGGGGATTCATCATTTAATGAGCAATATTTATTCCACAGCCAATATTACCAAAAAACGAATTTTCTAGCATTTTTATGTTGTGAACATATTTAGAAACATAGAACATCGGTGCAGGAGTAGGCCATTTGGCCCTTCGAGCCTGCACCGCCATTCAATATGATCATGGCTGATCATCCAACTCAGTATCTCGTACCTGCCTTATCTCCATACCCCCTGATCCCTTTAGCCACAAGGGCCACATCTAACTCCCTGTTTGGCTTGGCCAGCCCTGTGCTTGAAACTGCAATGGCAATGGCAATGGAAATGAAAATGCAATCAGCAGTTTGGTTTGGCCTGCCCTGTGTTTGAAATTGCAATGGCAATGGGAATGAAATGAAAATACAATCAGCTGTTTGGCTTGGCCTGCCCTGTGCTTGAAACTGCAATGGAAATGAAATGGAAATGCAATCAGCTGTTTGGCTTGGCCTGCCCTATGCTTGAAACGGCAATGGCAATGGCAAAGTAATGAAATAAAAATGGAATGAGCTGTTTGGCTTGGGCTGCCCTGTGCTTGAAACTGCAATGGCAATGGCAATGGCAATGAAATGAAAATGCAATCAGCTGTTTGGCTTGGCCAGCCCTGTGCTTGAAACTGCAATGGCAATGGAAGCAAAATGAAAATGCAATGAGCTGTTCGGTCTGCCCTGTGCTTGAAACTGCAATGGCAATGGTAGCGAAATCAAAATACAGTGAGCTGTTCGCCTGCTCAGTGCTTGGAACTGCGATGGCAATGGAAGCGAAATGAAAATGCAGTGAGCTGTTCGGCCTGCCCTGTGCTTGAAACTTCAATGGCAATGGATGCAAAATGAAAATGCAGTGAGCTGTTTGGCCTGCCCTGTGCTTGAAACTGCAATGGCAATGGAAGCGAAATGAAAATGCAGTGAGCTGTTCGGCCTGCCCTGTGCTTGAAATTCGATGGCAATGGAAGCGAAATGAAAATGCAGTGAGCTGTTTGGCCTGCCCTGCACTTGAAACTGCAATGGCAAGGAAGCAATGGAAACGATGGCAATGGAAGTGAAAATGCAGTGAGCTGTTCGGCCTGCCCTGTGCATGAAACTGCAATGGCAATGGAAGCAAAATGAAAATGCAGTGAGCTGTTCGGCCTGCCCTGTGCTTGAAACTGCAATGGCAATGGAATCGAAATGAAAATGTAATGAGCTGTTCGGCCTGTGCTGTGCTTGAAACTGCAATGGAAATGGAAATGAAATGAAAATGCAATGAGCTGTTTGGCCTGCCTGAAACCACTAATTTTGGCCCACAAGAAACCAGTCCCTTTTGCAAAAAATGCCCGTATTAGCCCAAGAGGAGTATTTTGGCTCAAAAGGCCCGTGCCAGGCCAGGAAAAGTCCGTAAAAAGTGCCTTTCACTGAGATTTTTAAATTTTTTTTTTAAAGAGCCCCTTCAGTCCATCAGGCCTGTACTAGCCCAGGAATGCCTTTGGCCCATCAGTAAGTATTCCCCCTGCAAGTATTAAACTTCACCCCAGCGTTTTTCTCCCTCCTTCACTGGCTCCTTGTGAGATCCAGGCCAGGATAGACTTTTCTCCCCCTCTCCCCCTGATCTCTCTCACAGAGTCTTTCAACTGTTTTAGGCAGAATTTCTGGCAGTTTCTGAGCTGCCAGCCCACCAGGCCTGAGTGACTGAGCTGCCAGCTCACCAGGCCTGAGTAACTGAGCTGCCAGCCCACCAGGCCTGAATGACTGAGCTGCCAGCCCAAGAATCCATTCGGCCCACAATGTCCATAGTAGCCCTCTGGAAACCAATCCCTTCGGCCCACAACAACCATACTAGCGCTCCAGAAAGCCCCCTCCTTCCCCACTGGCCACCAATATTGGAATTGGTGGAGAGGTGGAATATTGCGTAAGGAGACCAGCCCTGCCGTGTGAACATGGGACCCAACGGGTCCCACTTAGTCTAGTACTTCATTAGTTGTACAGCACTCTGACACATTTTAACGCTGGAGAAATGCAAGATCTTCCTTTTATCAACAAATTGTTTATGGATCACATAAATATTGTCAGTGTTGTCCAGAAAGGACTAAAGGAATTAACACAATGGTTGCCATTGATACTCACAGGGGGTGCTCCTCTGGGTCCGTAAAGAAGCTTTATGTCCTTTTTCACTCATGACTGGAACAGCTGGTCGAACTGGTGCTGGTCGAATACCAGCATTCCACTCGGAACTTTGGGTTAATGCATTGACTTCTTCCTTGGAAACAAAACCTCCCACTGCACTACGACTTGCCCAGACTGGACGAAGTTGCCGTTTTTGATTGAAGTTAAAGTCAAGGGACATGCACATCTGAGCACAATGTAAGTACAAGAAACAATCATAAGTATTTTATAGTTGGACAAATGCAACAAATGAGACTAAAATTAGGGAGGATCCATGGAGATAAAGCAGGTCTAGAGTGTAGGGACAAGGTGGATTCACTAAGGACTTGATATGGTTGCTTGGAAGGTGATACAATATCTAGTTGATATGAAAAAGTGATGGAGCTGTAGGTTAAGTGCACCAAGTCAGAGGTAAAAGATCCCATGGTAATAGTTTTCATGTTTTGGATGAGCAGGTGAGTTTCCCCAATAACGAAATGAAATGAAATGAAATGATTCAATTTATTGTCATTGTCAGTGTACAGTACAGAGACAATGAAATGCATTTTTAGCATCTCCCTTGAAAGGGAGACACAGGGCGTCATGGTGTGCCCGCGCCTGCCGCTGTACATTCCATTACAGGCAAAGGTGGGTGAAGTGTCTTGCCCAAGGACACAACGACAGTATGCACTCCAAGCGGGATTTGAACCGGCTACCTTCCGGTCGCCAGCCGAACTCTTAGCCCATTGTGCTATCTGTCGCCCTGTTGTGCTATCTGTCCCCAATAACCCCACCAATATTAACTATCAACATTGTTAAAATAGACTCTTTGATCATTGGTTCATTGTTGCTGTGTGAAATTGTTGTGCAACTACCAGCCGTCACATTTCCTACATAGAAACATAGAAAATAGGTGCAGGAGTAGGCCATTCGGCCCTTTGAGCCTGCACCGCCATTCAATATGATCATGGCTGATTATCCAACTCAGTATCCTGTACCTGCCTTCTCTCCATACCCCCAATCCCTTTAGCCACAAGGGCCACATCTAACTCCCTCTTAAATATAGTCAATGAACTGGCCTCAACTACCTTCTGTGGCAGAGAGTTTCAGAGATTCACCACTCTCTGTGCGAAAAATGTTTTTCTCATCTTGTTCCTAAAGGATTTCCCCCTTATCCTTAAACTGTGACCCCTTGTCCTGGACTTCCCCAACTTTGCAATAGCAAATACAGTTCGAGATTATTCACCGTCTTACAAACGCTTTTGGTATGTCCATGTTTAGAGATACAGCATGGACATAGGCCCATGTCCCCATCGAGTCTAGGTGACCTTCCAATGTCCATTAACATAAGCTCTATGTTATTCCACTGCCTACACATTTGGAGCAATTTTATAAAGGCCAATTAATCTACAAACTCGCATGTCTTTGGGATCTGGGAGGAAACCTGAGACCCGGAGGAACCCCATGCAGCCACAGGGAAAACGTGAAAACTCCAAACAGACAGCGCCCAAGGTCAGGAACAAACTTCTCGTGCTGTGAGTCAGCAGCACTACCAGCTCCATCACTGTGCTGCCTGGTTGTGATAGGCATAATTGAAGTCCAATTGCTTGTTCTTGCCATATTAACATATCAATAGCACAGACTACTCTCGCCATTTTAATTGTTCTTCTTTGCAGAAAGATTATGAATTTATCTATTCTGCAATGGCGAGATTCAAAGGGAATGGAAAAGCCTGAGGGGGGTGGGGGGGGGGACTATAAATTACTCAGATAATTTACTATCCTTTGTCAAAAATATTCTTCCCAATTTTCTTTTTACTGCTGATCTAATGTTTCAATGTACCTACTGGTATATTAAAGTTTAACTGTAGTGAGTTGTATTATAATTAATAAAATAAAACCAAACTGCATTCACCTGCAATACTGAGTTGCAGTAAACAAGAATGATCAGTAGATGGCACAGTAGCATCAATTCCGATGAGTTCAAGATAGAGCAGAGTAAAACCAAGCGACACTTGCGCCCGGTCGGCTAAGACCGACTGGATCTCCCAGTTGCTAACCATTTTAACTTCCCTTCCCATTTCCATTGGCTTTACTGTCCTGGGTCTCCTCTATTGCCAGAGTGAGGCCACATGCAATCTGGAGGAACAGCACCTCATATTCCGTATGGGTAGCTTACAACCCAACAGTATGAACTGAATCATTCAATTTTAGGTAACCCCTAACAACCACACCCCCCCCTCCCCTCCTCCCATCCAACCTCCCCCGTGCCCAACCTGGACTCCCACCTATTTCCCTCTTGCACCGCACCGCACCGCACCACATCCCACCCCACCCCTGCTACATTCCTCCCTCTGGCTTGACATTCTGCTACTCTTCAAACCTGTCCCGATATCTGCTTATCAAAAACATCCCTTGCCTATAGCAACCTATTGCCTGCCACACTTTGTCCTGCCTCTCGCCTTTTCCAGCTTTCTTCTCCCCCTTGGAAACTGAAAAACATGTAAAAACTATTCAAGATCTAATACTTCATCCATCAGAAACATACACACTATCAGGAAAAACGAGTAAAGAGGAAAGGCTGAGAGAATTTGAACTCCTGCTATTTTAAAGGAGATGAAACAAGTAGAATTGTGATTCCAGGATTGGGACATGCATAAACGGCAAATTCCGCACTAACTATTTATACTTGCAATAGCGGACTGGCCAGGGTGTCAGCTTGCCCGATGGCAAGTGAGCCCCTGATGAAGTGATAGCAAGTGATGGCAAGTGGGCCCCTGTCAAATGAGAGCATTGTAGTTGTGGGTGGGTCCCTTTTGTCTCCTGGCAACCAATATTTTTAGACCCAGTCCGCCACTGTATCCTTGAATGGTCTTTCAGTTGAAGTCATGGGAGCAAACATTGGCATAAATTAAAAAAAACAGCTGAACATATGATTATAGAGATGCAGCCCTATATAGAAGGATGGGGCCAGGGTCAGATGATCTCTCTGTGCTGTACTAGTGATTCCAAGTTCCTTTCTTTGTTCAGACATTATCAGTCGGATTAACAAAGCCTAGAAATCAATAAATTAACGGAAAGGGGGCAGTGCTGCCATTTCAGTTGCATGTTAGCAAATAGAATTTGAGGCTGCTTTAGAATGAAGCAGCAATTAATTTATTCTTCCCTTAAAGATTGCTTACAGGCAAACTATGGTCTAAAGAAGGGGTTTGACCCAAAACGTCACCTATCCATGTTCTTCAGGGATACTACTTAACTCGTTGAGTTACAACTGCACTTAGACACTTTTTATTTGTAAATCAATATCTTCAATTCCTTGTTTCCACATTCTAAATTATAAAGAGTCTTGGCTCAGCTTGAAGCAGAATACTTGACAAAGCAAGGCTTTAGGGTGGAAATCATTGTTTAGGGTGGGAATCATGAGGGCGCTAGTTGTGGAAAGATCTAGGATGATCAGTGCACCTCTAGCAACTACTTCCACACCACTTGCAAACCACAAGGTATGTCCCGTGATCAATTGACAATTAAGATTAAAAGGTACGAGGTTTGCAAATAAGATCTCAAAATGTAAAATGTGAAATGCTGATCATGTTTAGAAATGCCATGGGAATGGGAAGGCAAAATAGATATCATCATGTGTTGATATCTATATCATACCTCAAACACCTCAGTGGTGAACTTGGACATTATCAAAGTCAGCAAGCAGCTTATGTGCATATGATAAAATAGATAGAAACATAGAAAATAGGTGCAGGAATAGTCCATTCAGCCCTTCCAGCCAGCACCGTCATTCAATATGATTATGAATCCAAAATCATAATCCCGTTCCTGCTTTCTCCCCATATCCCTTGATTCCGTTAGCCCTAAGAGCCTTATCTAACTTTCTCTTGAACACATCCAGTGAATTGGCCTCCACTGCCTTCTGTGGCAGAGAATTCCGCAGATTCACAACTCCCTGGGTGAAAAAGTTTTTCCACAACTCAGTCTTAAATGGCCTACCCCTTATACTTAAACTGTGACCCCCTGGGTCTGGACTCCCCCCCCCCCCCAGATCATTGCTATGCTTTCAACGGTATTTTGCTTCTTTCTAAAAACATATTTCACTATATCCAAGATCCCTTTAAGAGGGCCAAGAAAGGAAGTATCAGTGAGCCTACCAGTGATTTTACTTTACGCATTTTATAGTTTGCCGATAGATGCTTCTTTCTGTCGAGACTCTGTCGAATAAGATCAGGGGTGGTTTGATTGCCCTTCTTTTTCCTGGATAAATAGACCATCCAAAAATGATAATGTTATTAATTTAAGGCAGGATATACAGAATGACGAAGTTCTGAAAGGCATCAGACTTGTTAAAAAGACCCTGACATGTTACCTGCAAGAAAGTGCATCGGGAAATTAAGCATTGCAAATATATCCTTGTGTAATGGGTTAAAGGAATGAACACAATTCCAATTAACATATGCTGTGCCTTAAAATTACATACTGCTCATAATAATGAATAGTTTACTCTGTCCAATTAAAAATCTATTCAGGCTTTTGACAGTTGACTCAATAAACATAATAAGGTGCAATAAGTATATTTTTAGGCACAATGTTGGTAATTATTGGTCATATCCAGATTACAAACACATGACAAAGAGACACCTGTACATAACACCAAGATCCCATTAGTTAATTCAAGCGAGAACTCGTCTTCAAAAGAAATTTGTTTCTTATAATCTCCCCACACATCATTGTTACTTAAGAACACAGATAGCCAATTTCACCGTGGGAGATGACTTTAGAGGTTTGCTTTGGAAACTAACAAGCCAAGCAATGCTTGACACTTGTGCAATGATTAATAAACAATGTACCATCCAATGATTCTTCAAGGCCATCAAAACCACCCACTGAAGGTGCAATATCCCGATTCTGTACTTTTGTAATTATGTAGGGAAAGCAACAAATAAATATTCATGTTAATTTTTTCTCATTGAAACCTCCATGATGAGATCAAGGAAAACATTAAGTGCCATTTCCTGCATTAACTTTGTTTGAAGACATACCGTGCCCTCCATAATGTTTAGGACAAAGACCCATCATTTATTTATTTGCCTCTGTACTCCACAATTTGAGATTTGTAATAGAGAAAAAAAACATCACATGTGGTTAAAGTGCACATTGTCAGATTTTAATAAAAGGTATTTTTACACATTTTGGTTTCACCATGTAGAAATTACAGCAGTGTTTATACATTGTCCCCTCATTTCAAGGCACCATAATGTTTGGAACACTGCAATATTTTGTAAATGAAGGTAGTCACACAAGCTTCTCCACCACGACAAGGTGATAATCCATAGAGAAACATAATCAAAAAATCACAATCACAATTAATACTTAATTAGCCAAGAAATTTCATTTGCCAAGTCAGTCATATAAATAAAAAGCAACAGAACACACAAAATACATTTTTATATAAACATCCACCACAGTGACTCCTCCACATTCCTCACTTTGATGGAAGGCAAAAAAAGTTCAAATCTCTTCCCTTAGCTCTCCCGTGGTCGGGGGCCTCGAGCCTTCCGTTGACGGGATGATCTTGACTCCCGTAGCCGGCGGTCAGGCCCTCCACGTCGGGGGTTGTCAGCTCCCCCGCGCCAGCGATAAGACCATGTGTTGGGGCTGGTCGAGCCTCTTTCATTGGAGCTTCCCGACTCAGCTTCTCCGGAGGGTACGGAACATTTGCATTTTTCAGCTTGAAATTGTGCAATATGGTGCATACTGTAGCGAGTCTTATAACTTACACTTGAATGCAATATATATGCTTTAAATTGGATTGGAGCGTTTTTGAAAGGGGGGAGGCTGTGCAATCACTGATCACTGGCCTTGGGGGTATCCGGTGAGGGAGTGGAGCAACCGAGTGGGGAGAGGGTGTGGAAGAAGGGTAAGAACTTTTTGAAATTTGATGTATTAAAATCATGTTTTAGTGCACTGTAGAAGTATGATTTCAATGATTTTTGTATGAAGTATTTTTAAGAGGTAACTTTTTAAGGGGTAACTATATCCACACAAAGGGTGATGGGTGTATGGAACAAGCTGCCAGAGGAGGTAGTTGAGGCAGGGACCATCCCAACAGTTAAGAAAAAGGTAGACTGATACATGGATAGGACAGGTTTGGGTGTATGGACCAAAAGCAGGTAGTGTAGCTGGGACATGTTGGCGGGTGTGGGCAAGTTGCGCCGAAGGGCCTGTTTTCCCACTGTATCACTCTATGACTACATTATACCTCCACCATGATGAATGCTTCAAAATCAAGTGATTTGAGTTTTATTGCCATATACTCAAGCATAGAAACATAGAAAATAGGTGCAGGAATAGGCCATTCGGCCCTTCGAGCCAGCACTGCCATTCAATATGATCATGGCTATTCATCTAAAATCAGTACCTTTCCTGTTTTTTCCCCATATCCCTTGATGTCGTTAGCCCCAAGAACTAAATGTAACTCTCTCTTGAAAACATCCAGTGAATTGGCCTGCACTGCCATCTGTGGCAGAGAATTCCACAGATTCACAACTCTCTGCGTGAAGAAACTCTCAGTCCTAACTGGCACCCCCTTTATTCTTAAACTGTGACCCATGGTTCTGAACGCCCCCAACATCGGGAACATTTTTCCTGCAGTTACAGTAAGTGAAAATCTAGCAGGCAAGCAGGATGCTTTCTCCAACCACTCCAATTTGAAGTCCACTACCTTCCACCGTTTCTACCCAGTGCTTGGTACTTACTTCCAGCAGCCACTGGTTGTCCTCCAGGATGCACCGAGCCGCAGCCTGATCCATGCCGATCACCTGGGCAAATTCGAAACAGAGACTCTCTCTCTCTCTCCCCCTCTCTTCCGCTCTCTCTCCTCTCAACCCCCCCCCTCTCTCTCTCTCCCCCTCTATCTTTCTGCCACGGAGGGTAGTTGAGGCCAGTTCATTGGCTATATTTAAGAGGGAGTTAGATGTGGCCCTTGTGGCCAAGGGGATCAGAGGGTATGGAGAGAAGGCAGGTACGGGATACTGAGTTGGATGATCAGCCATGATCATATTGAATGGCGGTGCAGGCTCGAAGGGCCGAATGGCCTACTCCTGCACCTAATTTCTATGTTTCTATGTTTCCCCTCCCCCTCTCTTTCCCCTCTCTCTCTCCTCTCTCCCTCTCTGTCTCTCGTCTCACCCCCTCTCTCTCCCCCTGTCTCCCTCTCTCAATCTCTCCCCTTCCCTCTCTTCTCTCTCTCTCTCTCCCCCCCTCTCTCTCCCCTCTCTTCTCCCTCTCTTTCTCCCCTCTCTCACACCTCACTCTTCCCCCTCTATCTAGTCCCCTCTCTCCTCCCTCTCTCCCCCCTCTCCCTCTCTCTCCTCCCTCTTTCCCCTCTCTCTCTGTCTCTCCTCTCACCTCTCTCTCTTCCCCATTTCTCCCTCCTACCTCACTCTTCCCCTTGCCCTCTCTCCCCTCTCTCTTTCTCCTCTCTCTCTATCTCTTTTTCCCCCCATCACTCTCTCTTTCCCCCGTTTCTCTTTCTCCCCCTCTCCCTCTTCCCCCCTCTCTCTTTTACCACCCCTCTCTCTTCCCCTTCTCTCTCTCCCATTCTCTCCTACCCTCTCTCTCTTTCTCTTTCTTCCCCCTCTCACTCCCCCCCCCACTCTTCTCCCCTCTCTCTCTCCTCCTCTCTCTTCTCTCCCCCCCTCTCTCTCCCCACTGTCTCCCTCCTCTCCTCCCCCTCTCTCCCGAAATGCATTTTGTTGTCTCTGTACTGTGCACTGACAATGACAATTAAAATTGAATCTGAATCTGAATCTGAATCTCTCTCTCTCCACCTCCCTTTGAGAGTCTGTCCCTTCGGCACAGAGACTCTTGCGGCAGCGGCGCAACGCTTCCGACGCCTCCGACGGACCGGGACATGCACTGTCCGGAGTGCTCCATGGCCAGAGCTGCAGCGGCAAACACTCGCAAGTCCCTGCTCCCCGCATCTGTTCCGGTCGCTGGTTCTGCTCCCATCCCTCCCGCAACCCCGGCTCTCCAACACCATGCAGTTTATCCGAGTTTTTAAATTTTCGTTGATCACAAAATTTCTCACCACTGAGCGTGAGAAATTTTCTTCATGAGCGTGAGGGCGTGAGAGTTTGCTTGAGGGCGTGAGTCTCACGCTCAAAGCGTGAGAGTTGGCAGCCCTGCTTAATCGCTTACTATTATCGTTGTGTTTGAGAAGTATAAAACTTCATTGTGCTGCTGAGTGTCAGAAAAGGGAAAGGAGACCAAAGAAGAAATAAATTCACTTGAAGACCTGAGTAAGCTAAATAAAGATCTTTTACATCAACTTCACCAGCTTCAATTTCCAGTGGCTAATTCATAGTCACAATGCCATTCATTAGAATTCTGTGGCGGTATGGAGTTACCACATTAAGGGATTTCCTATATTTTCAATCCATGGAAAAAAATCAACTTTGTCCAGAGAGCCAAGACAAAGCCAGAGAGCACGACAATGTTGAGAACCTGAGACACCTGCTCTCTAGTACGTTTCCTCACACTTACCCAGTTAACTCAATGGGGCTGCTGTTGTCCAGATAGTTGAAACGTATGGTATCTGTCGGATGTCTGTCTGACCCACGCCAGGGTGGGAGCTCAGGCCGAACTTTCCCAGTGGGGGACAGCGTTGTAGACAGCTTTTGGTCTGCTGGATCTTTTGATAATGGATGGACTTGCGCCACAATAAACTCTTCTTTGGGTGGAGTCTGGGAACAGGAAGAATTTAATAAGGATTGTAGAGTGGGTCCCACAAGCCTTTCAGAGGATTGATTTAAAAAAATAATGATCCACAAACTGCCTCTAGCCTTTCATATCATGAACATATGCATTGTTGACATATGTTGTCTTCTCAAGTAAGTGGTTTAAAACAGTATCATGGAATTACATAAACCAAAAGGAATGCATTCTGCCTAATCTTGACACTCTTGATTTGCTAAATTCAATTACAACCCCATCTCTATCTATTCCCTGTGGCCCTAATTTTTTTCCTTTTTTAATTAGTTATATAATTCTCTTCAAATCTGCTACCACCTCTTTTTTTCAGGCAAACATTTACAAAATTTAATTCCCCACTCCAGACAGTTAGATTAAGTAGGACTGACCACCAAGCTAATCCCCTCTCCCCACCCCACTGCTAGGTGATATAATTATGGTTTCAGCCACAGGAAGATTGTTCACCATAGTGTTAGGCTGCTAATCATTCCATGAACCCTTCACATTTATCTGTCAGAGCAGAATAACCATATAACCATATAACAATTACAGCACAGAAACAGGCCATCTCGACCCTTCTAGTCCGTGCCGAACACATAATCTCCCCTAGTCCCATATACCTGCGTTCAGGCCATAACCCTCCATTCCCTTCCCATCCATATAACTATCCAATTTATTTTTAAATGATAAAAACAAACCTGCCTCCACCACCTTCACTGGAAGCTCATTCCACACAGCTACCACTCTCTGAGTAAAGAAGTTCCCCCTCATGTTACCCCTAAACGTCAGTCCCTTAATTCTCATGTCATGTCCCCTTGTTTGAATCTTCCCTACTCTCAGTGGGAAAAGCTTTTCCACGTCAACTCTGTCTATCCCTCTCATCATTTTAAAAACCTCTATCAAGTCCCCCCTTAACCTTCTGCGCTCCAAAGAATAAAGCCCTAACTTGTTCAACCTTTCTCTGTAACTTAGTTGCTGAAACCCAGGCAACATTCTAGTAAATCTCCTCTGTACTCTCTCTATTTTGTTGACTGTGAGGAAATATGTGTGACAGGCCAGAAAGCTTGGAGCAAAATTACTCATTCAATTTCTTACATTATGCTGAAGCAGGCATAATTCAATGTCCAGCCTCACTCACAAACTACTCTCTCCCCTCCTCACAGTAACTTGCCTATCGCTTCCCCCACCACCGGTGGCAGTCGCGGGGAGGTTCAGTGGAGGCCCAGTGGAGGCCCTGGTCCCGTCTCTCTCTCCCTCATCACTCCCGCCCTCTGCGGCAATGGCGGTCCCATCTACGCGTCCTCCCGGGTCCATCGCCTCCACCGTTGCAGTAAATCACCCTCACGGCCTTCTCAGAGATCTTCTCCAACAGCTCATCGAAACCCGTGGTGCCCACCGTGACGAACATCGACTCCAAGGGGAGAGGTGAGGGAGGGATTGAGGGAGGAGAGGAGGATAGGGGAAAGAAGAGGGAGGGTGAAGAAGAAGTGGAGGGAGTGCTGGGGGGATGAGGGGAAATGAGCCGTGTCTGCACAGTTGGGGGCTATGCATGAGTGATGCAATATTGTGTTGGGGGGGCGGATTGCATTGGGGGAACAGGTGAGTGGTGGAATATTGCATTGGGGAACGGGTTGCATTGGGGGACCAGGCCTCCCGTGTGACAGGGACCCAACGGGTCCCACTTAGTCTAGTTTTAATTAAAACTGACTGCCTTTGAAATCCAACTCATAGTATCATAGCTGAGTCGCAATGAATCAACATATTCAACCTGAACCCAGGAGTAAAATGACCAGACAAGTTAAGGTTGATAAGATCATATTCAAGTAAATTTGTTTATGAATTTGTCATATGTCTGAGATTTCAGCCATTTTTTAATGGACTGAATCAATTTTAAATTGTAATTAATACAAAGTACTACCCAGAGTATGTCACATGGCTTGCCAACTGGCTATTGAGCTCAAATGAAAAACGGTAGCTTACAAATATGTTTTTATTTTAAACATTCCAGTATATTGGGGCCTACTGTGAGGGCAAACACGTGAATGCAAAAATTCCAATTTACTGTTATACAATACTTAATTGTCCATGGTAAACTGTCTATAGCAAAGATTATAGAGGAGCTATAGTGTGTAGGGAAGTGGTAAATCTGGGGAGAGAATTGATGGGCATGTGGGGAGAATAAAATGAGTTTGTGTAACTCAAAGAGTGTAGACTCAAAAGGGCTAAGGGGCTGTTTACATGCAGTTTAACTGTATGACAATAACTATTATGCATTAATTATCAGAGTTTCCATCATACAATACCTCATTTTTTTAATTATTTGTATTTACACTTCCTACTTTGCTGTTGAGAATAGATAGCCCTATAACAGGCTTTAGACTCAAATAAATACTGCATAAAGTAATATGACACATGTAAATTCTTTCTTTAGAAATATGTCTACATGTTTTCCTAGCTGTTTAGAAACATTGTGTTATCCATTTCAATACTGGAAATACAAATATAATTACATTTATGAATGCAGCAAACCGTTGATGTATGTAGGGGTATGTTACCAACCTTTGGCTTGGTCACATTCAGCTCCTTCACCATCTCAAGGTAGTGCCTTTTCCAGATTCTTTGTTCATAGGGAGTAGGCGAGAAACTGATGTACCAACCTAGTCTCAGGCATTTGGGCATCCAGAGTTGGTCCAGTTCAGTCAGATCTTTCCAATGCCAGTTCACCTATGAGATAGCAGAAGGGACACAATTGAGATAACCGAAGATATAAAGCAACAACAAATATGAATAATTTCACGTAGACAGCAATTGCGTTGTATTCACGTAGCCTAAACTATCTGTCCCACAAAATAATTACATAGGAAATATTCAAGTCTCATTACAACTGGATCAACTTTGCACTAAATTCACTGCTTAGGTATGCATCATGATGTTCTAGTTTTTTTAGTGATTTTCTACTTTGCAGGCAGCATGCTTCATGAACTTTCCAGTTTCACTTATTAAATTTGCTCCATATACCTGAAAAGAGTGAAACCTTTAATCTAACCCACATCTGCTGGGAAACTGGTGGGATTGGATCATCCACTTATTTCATTCCATGCCTGATCAGATCCAATCACAAGTGTAATAGAGTAGACGTTAGGTTTCGTCAGTCAGAAGCACTCTCAACTGTTAGGTTGTGAATTTATCCCATTTTAGAATCTTGTGGATTAAATCCAGGTTTTCATTCAAAAGGAGGGAGTGCCTCGCTATCAGAGGTGTAGTCTTTCTAATGAGCCACTAAACAGGAGAACATTAAAGACTGAGTGCACCATTCAAAGATGGGCAGTGGGGCTTTTCCTCAGTTCCTAGCAAATATTAATTCTTCAGTCATCGCTTAAAAACAGATGTATTATTGTCTCGGTTGCTTGAGGGTTCAAATTTTGATCAACACCTTTTCCTAAATTTCAGGTGAGTAAACTTTAAAATACCTGTGTTTGGGTGTAAAGAACTTTGGGGCATTTTATACATTTTGGTTTCACCATAGAGAAATTACAGCGGTGTTCATACATAGTCTCCCCATTTCAGGGCACCATTATGTTTGGGACATAGCAATGTTATGTAAATGAAAGTAGTCATGTTTAGTATTTTGTTACATATCCTTTGCATGCAGTGACTGCTTGAAGTCTGCGATTCATGGACATGACCATTTGGTGGGTGTCTTCTTGTGATGTTTTGCCAGGCCTGTATCGCAGCCATCTTTAGCTTATGCTTGTTTTGGAGACTAATCCCCTTCAGTTTTCTCTTCAGCATATAAAAGATATGCTCAATTGGGTTCAGATCGGGTGATTGACCTGGCCACTCAAGAATTGACCATTTTTTAGCTTTGAACTCCCTTGTTACTTTAACAGTATGTTTGGGATCATTGGCTTGCTGTAGAATGAACCGCTAGCCAATGAGTTTTGAGGCATTTGTTTGAACTTGAGCAGATAGGATGTGTCTATACACTTCAGAATTCATTATGCTACTACCATCAGCAGTTGTATCATCAATGAAGATAAGTGAGCCAGTACCTTCAGCAGCCATACATGCCCAGGCCATAACACCCCCACCACCATGTTTCACATATGAGGTGGTATGCTTTGGATCTTGGGCAGTTCTTTCTCTCCTCCATACTTTGCTCTTGCCATCGATCTGATATAAGTTAATCTTCATCTCATCTGTCCACAAGACCTTTTTCCAGAACTGTGGTTGCTCTTTTAAGTACTTCTTGGCAAACTGTAACCAGGGCATTCTATTTTTACACCTAACCAGTGGTTTGCATCTTGCAATGTAGTCTCTGTATTTCTGTTCATGAAGTCTTCTGCGGACAGTGGTCATTGATAAATCCACACCACACCTTTATTCTTGTTTCTCAGTCTCATAATGGCTTTTTTGACTTTCATTGGCGCAACTTTGGTCCTCATGTTGATAAACAGCAATAAAAGTTTCCAAATGTGATGGAAAGACTGGAGGAAAGACTAGGTGCTGAGAGCTCTCTTATACCTGCATTAAGAAGGCAATTAAAAACACCTGAGCAATTACAACCCCCCGTGAAACCATGTGTCCCAAACGTGATGATGCCCTGAAATGGGGGAACTATGTTTAAACGCAGCTGTAATTTCTACATGGTGAAACCAAAATGTATAAAAATGGCCTTTATTAAAATCTGACAACGCGCACTTTAACCACATGTGATTTTTTCTATTACAAATCTCAAATTGTGGAGTAAAGAGGCAAATAAATAAATTATGGGTCTTTGTCCCAAACATTATGGAGGGCACTGTAAGCCCAGTTGATCCATTCTTTCATCATATGTCAGTCCCGCCATCCCGGGAATTAACCTGGTGAACCAATGCTGCACTCCCTCAATAGCAAGAATGTCCTTCCTCAAACTAGGACACCATAAGTGCACACAATACTTCAGGTGCGGTCACACCAGGGCCCTGTACAACTGCAGTAGGACCCTGCCTGCTGTACTTGCATGCTTACTTTCAGTGACAGGTGTACAAGGACACATAGGTCTCATTGCACCTCCCCTTTTCCTATTCTGACATCATTCAGATAATAATCTACCTTCGTGTTCTTGCCACCAAAGTGGATAACCTCACATTTATCCACATTATACTGCATATGCCAGGCATCTGCCCAATCACCCAACTTATCCAAGTCACCCTGCAGCCTCATAGCATCCTCCTCGCAGCTCACACTGCCACCCAGCTTTGTGTCATCTGCAAACTTGGAGATGTTACATTTAATATCTTCGATTAAATCGTTTATATTGTAAATAACTGGTGTGCTAGCACTGTGCACTGCCTGCCATTCTGGAAAGGACTTGTTAATTCCTACGTTATGCTTCCTGTCTGCCAACCAGTTCTCTATCCATGTCAATACCCTAACCCCAATACCATGTGCTCTAATTTGGCATACTAATCACTAATTTTGCAATCAACAAACTGTCTGAACTTTCTAAATTTAAATTACTCTTCAGCAGGTATTCTTCATAGGAAGGAGTCAGAAGATTTTTGCAGCCCCATGACATCTACCCATTCTGCATAAATAGGATCTCTTTGTAGGATTCATCTTTTTTTTCTTTCTTCGTCAATTTTCCAGTCAGCTTGAGGTACAGATTTCAGAAATAACTGATAATTTCAAAGTATATTTAAATTATTATCCAATGTTAGGCTTTGAAGATGTGGAGCAAGCCTGATAATACAGAAATCCCCACCATTTGGGGTTTGCACACTTTAATCAAGGTATATACTGTATAACTGTTAAATCCCTTCAGACTAGAGTATATTCTCATTCTCAACATGTGCCTGCTAATTTCACAAATGGTCAGTTTGCTTAAATAGCTTTATTGTTAAAAGGAAAAAACACTGGACCTTAGTTTTATTTGTGAAAATAATAAATAAGCAGAGGTTTAAATGACCAGGGTAGTGGAGATTCATGCTACCAGTCCATGGACCAGAATTTAAATCCCACCATGTAATTTAAGTTTAGTTAATAAACTGGAAATTGGGATCAATGCACCAACTGGTCTTCACAATGACCATATAAACTTCTAGGTTATCATAAAAATCCAACTGGTTCACAAATGTTCTTCAGAGGTGGAAGCAAGCCAGCCTTACCCTTTTGGCTGACAAGCGATTCAGGACCCATCTTCTGACCAGTACTATTTTCAAGAACACAATTCAACACCACCTTTGCATGGGTAATTAGAGAAGGGCTATACATGCTGGCCTTGGCAAAAACATCCTGATCTTGAATATGTATAGATAAAAAATAAACCTTTCTGCAAAAGGGTTACCTGTGCACACCGACAAAGGCTTCTTGGATCCAAGAAGGAGAAGATGTATAAAGCCAGCACTCTGGGAAGGAAACATGTAAAGTCCAAAGCTTCCATTGGAACTCTACTGCGCAAATGTTGCTCACAAAACTTCAGCTGGGAGACGGAGCATCTTTTAAACAGATCAAGAAGAATCTTGCGACGCTGTGTATCAGTCCACTTATCAAACTGTGTAAGGATGTGAAGGAATGTAAAAACATTTATTAATGCAGTAATATTAGATGCCATCCAAACTGCTGTGACCAATGAAGGTCCTCTCCAAGTTACAACAGTCACCTCAAGATACAACAGGCAACTCAGTTCTCAAGTAGGAAATATGGTTGCCCTGCAATATATTTAAATGATAAATAGGCCAACCAGGGGCAACACGTAGTTAAATCAGGGCGTTTAATTCAACTAATCAGATATTTCAGCAAGTTGCAATAATATTGTTGCAAAACAGGTTCCCACATGACAGAAGATGCCTGCATCCCTACGGCAGCTGCCAAATCCATCCGCCAGTCTTCCATATGTTCTTTTGTAAATATGGGCTGAACATACATCTGGCATTCATAACCTAGGGAGGACCTGTATACATTAAAAACAATATGCTACCACTCTCCACCTTTCTTTTTTTTCTCTTTCTCCTGTGCTCTAAACTATTTTTTTTTGTTCTCTCCTCGTTTTAATTCTTTCATCTCCAGCTCCTTACTTCTAATCTTGGTTTCTTTTTTGTTCTATCCCCCTATCTACTACCTTACTCTTTTCTCCCTTTCTCCCCTCCATACTTTAACCTTCCCCTCAAATCCACCACTTCCGTTTCTGTATTTCTCATTCCCCCATGCAGCTCTGCCACAAAACCTCATTTCCTCACCCCTCATCTAATTTTCCTTTCTCTTCTTATTTTCTTCTTCGGCCGCCCATTTCCCTCTCTCTGCACCCGGCTATCATCCACCACCTCCCATGAGCAAAACAATGGGTGATTAGATTGTAACTTGCTGAAGATAAAAATGAATTTATAAATGTAATCATAATTTTGAAACTAACTCAAAAAAGGAATTGGTTTTTCATTAAAACAAATTTTGAACCCTCTGCTTTCTTTTTTCTCCATGTAATGTGCCAACTACATTTTGTGGACAGTAGCCTGAAATATACCACACAGAGCTGAGTGCATTGACAAATATATTTATGTGGCATACTTCACTCAAATGACAATTAATAAGCACATTCACGTGAAGATTAATAAGAGTAAATTACATGTCTCAATAATTTAACAGGAATGATTTGCTGCAGTTCTGAATTGAGGTGATCAAGAAAGTTCACTTTGTCTTTGGTCTAAACCAAGTTAGCCTAAACTCTGCCGGGAGGTTGAGTCATTTGGTTTCAGTCCTAGAATGAAGTATAGGTATTGAGTGATCATCGAACGCTAACTTCATCCACATTGCGCTCACTTGGGAGAAATATAAAAAGGAATATGCCTCTCAGAACTACAGGCTAGCAGAAAAGGAAGAGGTAGAGGTGAACCCCAGTTCCATATCACACAAACACAATGCGTTAGAACATTCTGACGAATGTGTTCTTTTTCCATTGCTGTACCACGCATTTAGAAAATCTGCCACCAAGTCTGAGCAATTGCAGTAGCTATAATAGATGACATCATCAATAGCATGAGTGAAGCCTTAAACATGTTTCAAATTCACCTCCTCGTGCAGCTAACACTGAGAAAATCAAAAACAATGCTCAATTCTTGTATCGAGTATCGAGTTAAGCAATCTCATATTATAACAGAAAGCTAGAGTGGGGATTTGTTAAGGGGTGCCTTAGCAAAAAATATTTGATGTTGGCAGTTAGGAAAAAGCAAGGTTGACAATGGATAGCCTTTGGAGAAAGGCTGATCATTATCAACCATCTTCCTTAGAATATACTCTTTACAACTCCACCTTTTCCAATTAACACCTCAACTCTAAGGTAACGATAAAGATGACTGAATTCCAGTTCCGTATTCATCACACTCCGTTGCTCCATGTTGAAATCATTGTTGAACTTCCTCAATGTTCTCTGAGAAGAAAACATTGTTCTGGTGGAGGTTGGGAGGTTGAGTCATTCGGTTTCTCTTCAAAGCCATCAATTGCTTACTCATAAATCTATGATAATCCCAAAGAGCCCCCCTTTTCTGATTCACATTTGTTATCCAATGTAGCTATTCCTGTTCCATATTTGTTTGCAATCTCCCCTTCTCTCCAGTCAACCCCTAAATGTTATTGTAGCCCCTGCAAACAAGAAGCTCACATTTTACTTGTGACATAAATTGTTGCTCCTGTCTAAATGCTTTGTCTTTCTCCTCGGAGAGATTCAGAAGAGGCAATTGCCCAGGAGGTTACTTTCCAATGAGGTGTTGCAAAGGGCAGGAATAATAATGGATTGTTCTGCAGTCATTTACAGTAAACCTTCAATAATTCAGCATTATCAGTATTTATTGGTGTCATACAGGTAAATTTTACAGTTTAGGTGAATGTTATTTAAGAAGTCTGATGAGTTTATAAGAAGTGCTGGGGAAAAGACTCTGCTGAATTTAAAGAAGTGTAGGAAATTGAGCCTTGGTGAATTAAAAGGAGCTTGAGAATGGGTTTGTAAGGAATGCCAGAAACAGAGCCCTGATGAGTTCAAAGAGACCATGAGAAACAGGGCACAGGTGAGTTTATGAGACGGGTGGGAATGGGCCTCTGATGCATTTATAGGGAATGCTGGAAACAGGGCCCTGGTGATTGAGTTTAAAAGGAGAAAGGGAAACAGGGCCCTGATCAGTTGTATATATATACGACAGCATGGTCTTCTTACCCATTTCCCTAGTAGTTCTCCTCTTTCTCCAAATACCTGTTAGAGAAGCGAAATAAAGAATACATTAAAGAATCTCTGTTTCTTAATATCAGAAATGTCTAAAGCAGTGTCTTTGAAATATTTGAAGATTCTGTCTATTTTCATGTACTTTATAAATGGTCATGCTGAAGAAATCCAGAGCCTTTACCTTTAACTACCAAACACAGCTGTAAACATCTTGCATAATAAACAGCATCCAGAATAGCTATACATAGACTTTTCACATTGAAACATTGTGTGAAAATAACAAGGAATCTAATTTCATTAACATATTTGATAAAATCACATCTTTAGGAATATAGTCACATAGCATAGCTCCAACTGGAAATAACGCAAGAGTTCTCACAGCATTCCAATCAGTCTGACATTCCTATCAGCAAGATCAAGTCAGTTCCATTCCACTCCTCCAGCAATGTAACACTCATATGGTAACCTTACTTAATTTTGAACTTTTCTCACAGACACAGTAATGACTACATGAGAAATTAAAGGTTGCTGATTATAACAAGAGTAAATATACACCATATATCACTGGCAGTCATGATAATAGTAAGATTAAACGAGAACTTACCAGTTTGAAGTTTGATCTTTATTTTATGAGAAGTTACGGTGAGCGATTACGTGAAGAAGTCCTGCCAGGGCGCATGCGCATCAATCTTCAAAACAGCGGCGTAAAATCACAGTAACTATAGTCGAAGTAATATAGTAACACTCAGAAGACTAGAACTACCAGATGATCTTTGCGATTATGAGGGCCGGGGGCGGAGGGCACGTAATCGCTCACCGTAACTCCTCATAAAATAAAGATCAAACTTCAAACTGTTAAGTTCTCGTTTAATCTTACAATTTTACTTCGGAGTCACGTGAGTGATTCCGTGAAGATTTCAAAGCACTGTGATTTCATGCCGTAGAACCGATCCATACGACACACTGCTTCAGTTGACAGAGGATAAACAAATAATGTATTCAACATAGCTTGAATTATATTGATTATTATTTTAACAAACAGAAAAATAACGATCCCTCTCTCCCAGGGGAAATTATAAAACAGAACCCAAAATGGTGTGCCCAAATCCTTCAGTTGTGAGAACAGGTTTGTTGTAAAACATTTGAAAAGTTCCTTCATTGGATAATCCTGCGGCCCCGAGGATTTGCTCTAAAGGGATGTCCAGTGCCCTCGCTGCGGATGTTGATACCGCCCTGGTGGAGTGAGATTTAAACACACCAGTGTCCACTCCAGCACAATCCAAAACCTGTTTCTGCCATCTAGAAATGGTCTGTACCGACACTTTTTCATGAGGTTTTTTGTGGCTGATGAGCATCGTTGTTTCGGAGCCTCTAATACTCTTGGTGACCTCAATATACTGACGTAAATGCGTAACCACACATAGTCGCAGGTCAATGTGGTATGCCACAAAACTGATTTTGATCCCGGACGTCCCTGGCCTGCTTTGTTTGATTAGATCATAAACATAAAATGTAATATTATTTACAGAAGAAACCATGCTGTCCAATCTTAGCTTTTGTAATGTCTGGACCCGTTGCGCTGGAACAAGCGCCATCAACACGACCACTTTAAGTGTTAGTTTTTGGAAAGACAGAGATGTAATTGGGGCCCATTGACGAAGTAGTGTGAGAACTATGCTCACATCCCATATTTCCGTATATCTAGGTCTAGGAGGGTTCATGTTACAAAATACCCTTCATAAATCGAGACACCAATGGGTGAGATCCGACAGAATGTTGTCCCGATCTCTGCCCTAAATAGGAGGACAATGCACTCCTAGCACTATTAATGGCACTGTAACTTAATTGCTCATCAAAATTTAATGTGGCAGGGAACTCCAATGCATTAGATATGCTTGCAGTATGGTAAGATATATTTGACTGTTAGCAGAACATCTCCCATTTCTTAATATGAGATACATATTGTTTCTTAGTGCTATCCCTCCAGGCCGCCGTAATCACATCCACTGTACGACCTGATAGTCCGAGCCCCTGGAACGGTCTTGTCAGAATCTGCAAATCAACAAATTAATACGTTATGTAAAGGGTGATTCTCTCCCATCACAGGGTGAACCAATAAGTTGCTATATTTGGAGATAACCATAAATGGCTGGGTCATTAGTCTCAGAACCAGTGGGAACCATGGTTGTGTGGGCCAGTCGGGGACTACCAAAACGCCTGAAGCGGAGCCCTGCTCAATTTTATTGAGACATCAACTGATGAGGCAGAATGGGGAAAAAGCGTAGAAAAACATACCTCCCCAGTGTAACGAGAATGCATCCACCGCTACTGCCCTTGGATCCGGTTCCCATGAGACATATCTTGGTACCTGGTGATTCAGTCTGGATGCAACTAGATCAATGTCTGGTAACCCAAATTGGGTCACAACTCTTTAAAAAAATTTTGGATTCAGCATCCATTCTATGTTGTCATTAAATTCTCTTGACCTAGTATCTGCCACCATGTTGTCTCTACCTGGTAACTATATATAGCTGAGACCCAGATGTTTCTTGCGATGCACCAATGCCAAATGAGGTTAGCCAGATTATCACATGATAATGACTTAATTCGACCCATGTGATTGATATATGCCACTGCTGTGGTGTTATCAATCTGGAGCTGAACGTGTAAATCATGCATTGTTGAACAGTATGCTTTTAACCCATAGAATGCTCCCAAAATTTCTAAATAGTTGATTCCATGTAACTGGAGGATTACTGCCTCCTGCTCATTCCATCTGCCTCCACAGCTAGAGTTGGTATCAGTGGCTCCCCATCTGAAGGCACTCACATCAGTTTGCAAAACGACTGAGGGTTGATTAATCAGAATGTTACTAGAACAACGTGGGACATTTGTTATCCACCACTGTAATTCAGTGATAGCTTCAACTGGCAACTGCATTGGTCTATCGAAATGACCTGCATGTTCTTTGAGTGCTTGTTCCTTAGCTCGTTGCAAATTTGGATAATGTAAAGGCCCAAATTGTACTCCAGGGATGGCCACCACTAGTTTACCAATAACACTAGCCACTCTTCGGATGGAGGGTTGCTGTTCATCAACCAAATTGCTGCAAACTTCTATTAATTCTAACCTTTTGGCTCTACAATACAATACAATACAATACAAATTTATTATCATTTGAGCCCCAGTGAGACTCAAACGAAATGTTGTTTCCACAGCCATACAAACAAAGACACTGTCTTACAGACATACACATAATTAAATTCACACAAACATCCATCACAGTGAAGCCACTGTGATGGAAGGCAAGTCTTTTCTCTCCCCTGTTCTCCGTGTCTCTCCCGATGTCCAAGCCCCAGGCGGGCGATGATGAGTCCCACGGCCATTTTAGGCCGCGCGGGGCGATTTACGGCCCCGCTCCCGGTCTGAAAGTCCAAGGTTGGAACCCCCACGGGCGATGGTGAGTCCCACGGCCATGAAGCCGTGCCGGGTGATGTACTGTCCCGGTCCGGGTTATTCCAACCCCGTGACACCGGCTGGAGAAGTCGCGTTGCGGGAGCTCCGGGAAGCGGTCTCTCTCTCTCCTCCCAGACCCGCGAGCTCCCGATGTCCCAGTCCACCGGACCTGTGGCTGCGTTGCTGGAGCCTCCGAGCCCCAGGAGTCGAGCCGCAGCAGCGAGTCACCGCCGCTCCCCACGCTCCGAGGCCGGCCACCCCCGACGATGGTGAGTCCGCAGATCCGCAGCTCCGCAGTCTCCGGGACTGGAGCCCCCGGGTCGTTCAGGTTGGAGGCCGCTCCACGGTGCTAGGCCCCAACGACAGCCGAGACCCGACAGGGAAAAAGTCGGGTCTCCCGGACAGGGAAGAGATTTAAACAGTTTCCCCCTCCCCCCCCCCCGCCCCCCACATTTACACATTTAAAAATACTATTAAAAAACACCAAGCACTACATTTAACTAGACAAAAAATAAAAAAAAGACAGACAGGCTGTAGGGGCCGCTGCAACGGGTGAGTCGCGCCGCCAACAGTGTTACTGACATTTTAATTGAATCTATGGTGAACCCCAAATAATCAATGTTAGTTGATGGCTTCAACTTGGATTTGGTTGGGTGGATGAGGAACCCCAACCTCTCGAACATCTGTCTGGTGACTGACACAGAAGATTCCGCTTCTTCCTGTGTGTTACCTATAATCAAAACATCATCCAAGTATGCCATTACAATGTGATTCTGTGCCCGGAGTAGTCCCAATATTGGTTTCAACAGTTTTGTAAATAACCTAGGGGCTGAGGTTAAACCATCAGGTAAAGCTTTAAACTGCCACATTTGTCTCATCCAATTTAATTTCAAATATCTACGGTATTTGTAATGCATTGGTACTGAATAATATGTATCTTTTAGATCTATACTTGCATATAACATCCTTTAGAAACCAATTGTTTAGCAGTAATGAATGTTTCCATTTTAAAATGTTTATACTGGACATAGGAATTCAGTTGGGTTAGATCAAAGATGACCCGACACCCACCATCCTTCTTTTGCCTGGGAAATATGTCAGACACAAACTGCTGAGTCTCATGCACTGTTTTTTCAATTACCCCTTTGGTGAATAATGTTTCAATTTCATTATTAACTTGTAAAGTTTCTGGTTTTGAAAAGATCAATTTCCGGCTTGGTTTATGTTGAGTAGGTGGATTTAAATCTCAAATAAACTCAATTTGGAACCCCTGAATGCTGTCCAGTATAAACGGATCTGATGTTATGCAGCACCATTCATAGTAAAACAATTGAAATCTGCCACCCACTGGTGACTGGTGTATAGAGGATATGTCCTGGACAAGTCCAACTGCTCGTACCTCCATGGTTCCTGGGTACCTTTGCCTCCGTATTTTTAGTGTAGTAAACGCTGGTGCCCTTGGCCAATAACGTACTGATGGGAATCCACGGCTTGTCCCTTGCCCTGCTCCTGTGTCTGTGACCCTTTTGAATGGGTATGACCGACGAGGCTGCATCCTGCTGATTGGATGTGCTTTTATAAGGCCGACCGTTTTAGCTTCATCTGCCAAGTCCTTGACCTGTTTTGCCAGGTCTTCTCCAAACAGGTAGTTTGGCGGCTGTACATTGGATGATTTGCATAATGCTGCAAATTTTGGATTTAATGTCGGCTTAATGGCATTTTTCCTCAGGCAATTTATTTCAAATTGAGCGTTATACAGAAGGGCCAACGTATCCTGCTTTGTCTCTGTTAACGGTGTGCCTTCCACTGACCGACCGAATGACGTTATGCCTGAACCAATAAATCTTAAAACCTTTTGCAGCCTTATTTCATGAGATTGCATAGTTACCCCCATTTGGCCCCAGATGGCCTGATTCACGGTGGGCACTTTTAGCGATGCACAATTTACAGGTGTTTCATTTTTTTTATGGTTTCCTCCATCATTGAATCTTGGAGCTGGTGAGAGGCCATATAATTGATGTTATTGGCCAGATTTTCTTCCATGGCTTCACCAGTTCCTGCCGGTATGGCAAATTTACAAGCCACATCCGGCACACCTGGAGCGATGCTCTTGTGCTTTGGGGTATGTTCTTCGGCTATACACCCAACTTCAGAGTCAATCTCATACGGCCCTGGCTCTCCCTCTTCATATATGAGGGAGGAATCATGCAGCCCTTCACAAGGCGCGGCTGGTATGGGCCCCAATGCAGACCCATGGATGACTTGTTCATCCTGCTGATATAGGTCAGCCCTGTATTTCCCTCTGCTGGAGGTTGCTGCCGTGGTCTGATGGGGTGCCCCTTGAGTATATAACTCACCCTGGAAGGCGTCATGCTGGAGCATACTTTCTACTAGATGCTGTATATTGTCCAGCCGTCCCCAGACATCTTTCATTGTAGGAGGAGTGTCCTCTTGGCCCCGACTCATCTGAGTCCAGATATAGATATAGATATGCCATTTATTGTCACTATACATGTACAATGAAATTAAAAGCTGCTCGTACTCAGTGCATACATATAATTTAGTACAAAAAACAAGAAACAGAAAACAAAAACAGAAGGGAGAAGGGGGGGGGGGGAATAGGTGCACAATTCTGCGGCGCTATATACATATATACAGATGGAAGTCCGGGTGTTGGGCTGTGAAGTCAGTGCATGTGTGAATTTGAATTAAGAGTAGTTATAATTTTCGGAAAACAACTATTCCTGAGTCTATTTGTCCTGGATTTGATGCACCTATAGCGCCTTCCAGAGGGCAGCAGGTCAAACAGTCCAAACGCAGGATGGGAGTTATGATATTCTTTGCCCTGCTAAGGCAGCGGGAGGTGTAAATATCCATCAGGGAGGGGAGAAGGCAACCAATGATCTTCTGTGCTGTCCTAGTTACCCTCTGAAGCCTCTCCCTGTCTGCCATGGTGCAGCTGCCATACCATGCTGTAATGCAGTATGTCAGCAGGCTCTCGATGGACGAGCGGTAGAAGGTCAGCAGCAGGTTAGAGGCCAGGTTGTGCTTCCTGAGGACCCTCAGGAAGTGCAGCCGCTGCTGAGCCTTCTTGATGACCGCTGTCGTGTTGTCTGTCCAGGAGATATTAGCAGCGATATGGACGCCGAGAAACCGGAAGGTGTTGACCCTCTCCACACACTCGCCGTTGATATGTAGGGGGACTAAGTCGGTGCTGTGCCTCCTGAAGTCGACAATGAGCTCTTTTGTTTTCCTGGTGTTCAGAGCCAGATTGTTTTCTGAGCACCAGGTTGTCAACTTCAGGACTTCCTCTCTGTAGGCTGCCTCGTCTCCCTTTGAAATAAGTCCGACTACAGTAGTGTCGTCAGCAAATTTGACGATGCGGTTGTTGTTGTGGGCCGGACTACAGTCGTAGGTGTAGAGACAGTATAAGAGGGGGCTTAGCACACAGCCCTGTGGGGAGCCGGTACTCAACCTGCGAGTGGAGGAGAGGTGGGGGCCGAGTCTCACAGTCTGGGGCCGGTTGGTGAGGAAATCTTTTATCCAGGCACATGTGAGAGTGGGGAGGCCGAGAGTGACCAGTTTACCAATGAGAATGTCCGGAATGATTGTATTGAAAGCTGAGCTATAATCCACAAAGAGCATCCGGACGTCCACAGGCCTTACAGATTTTCTCTTTGCCTTCCTCCCGACTGGAATGGCAATGGTGCTCTGTGTTGGCACCGAGGTTGCTGCCGCTGGCTTTTCTGCCGGCAGCTTCGGAGGTGAGGCAAGTGTCCGCCCGCTCCCGTGGTCTGATACGGAGATTTTCCAGGCCGCGTGTCTCGCCCTCCTTCTCATTGCCATTTTCACGCAGAGTTCTGTAAATCCTGCCTTACAGAACTCTAACCGCTTGCAATAAAGTTTTTAAAAACTTACCTGCGAGTTTTTAACTTACCGCTGGTGGAGCTGCGCTCTCCAGCCCGTTTCTGCGCCATGCGTCTGACGTAAATGATGCGCATGCGCCCTGGCGGGACTTCTTTACAGAATCACTCACGTGACTCCGAAGTAAAATCCACTTTACAAAACACATGCTGAACGAAGGGATGCAAATTCTACCTCGAAAAAAGGCTATATACCATGAATTATTTAATAGCATATCCTTCTGGTAATTTAAAATCCCACCCACTTGCCTTTTCATTGGTAGGCTGATGGTTCAGGGGTGTCCATGTGCTCATCTTTGTCTGCATTTTAGGACCGTTCATGATCTTCAATGGTGCAAATGTCATTTTGAATTATTTAAACTTTAAAGCTTTTCCTTCATGCGTTAACTCACTACATTCAAATTGAATCTGAAAGACAGAATATCATTACATAAATTATGACGCAGCCAGCAATTATGGAATCTGGTGTATTTTCAGATTTCAATAGAAGAAGAGTTTGACCCGAAACGTGGCCTATCCATGACTGCCAGAATATTACCTCACTTGCTGTGTTATTCTAGCACTTTGTGTTCCATGCAAGATTCCAGCAACTGCAGGTCCTTGTGTCTTCAAAATTTCCCATCACCAAGGGCAAAGACGGCTGTTTAGAGAAGGGGGGGACTTACTATTATGAAATATAGTTGAGATGAATATCATAGATCGATTAAAGTGAAAACTGGATATATAAGAATAAGACAAGAACTGGCAATAATGCTAAAATGGTTAAATCTGGAGAGAGGGAAAGTGATTTTCATGGAGCATAAATACTGGTATCGACCAGATGGGTCAAATGGGCTTTTTCTCCACTAAAAATAAATATTATGGATTTAATACATGTTTATTTACCCAATTTGTATACCAAAATGAAAGATGACTTCAGATGGGTCTGATCACACCTGACAAATATCATGGATACATGATAAAAATTCACCTGGACCATTTCCGGCATCTCCCTAGATCCATATAACCATATAACAATTACAGCACGGAAACAGGCCATCTCGGCCCTACAAGTCCGTGCCGAACAACTTTTTTTCCCTTAGTCCCACCTGCCTGCACTCATACCATAACCCTCCATTCCCTTCTCATCCATATGCCTATCCAATTTATTTTTAAATGATACCAATGAACCTGCCTCCACCACTTCCACTGGAAGCTCATTCCACACCGCTACCACTCTCTGAGTAAAGAAGTTCCCCCTCATATTACCCCTAAACTTCTGTCCCTTAATTCTGAAGTCATGTCCTCTTGTTTGAACCTTCCCTATTCTCAAAGGGAAAAGCTTATCCACATCAACTCTGTCCATCCCTCTCATCATTTTAAAGACCTCTATCGTCCCCCCTTAACCTTCTGCGCTCCAGAGAATAAAGACTTATTCAACCTATCTCTGTAACTTAGTTGTTGAAACCCAGGCAACATTCTAGTAAATCTCCTCTGTACTCTCTCTCTTTTGTTGACATCCTTCCTATAATTGGGCGACCAAAATTGTACACCATACTCCAGATTTGGTCTCACCAATGCCTTGTACAATTTTATCATTACATCCCAGCTTCTATACTCAATGCTCTGATTTATAAAGGCTAACATACCAAAAGCTTTCTTTACCACCCTATCTATATGAGATTCCACCTTCAAGGAACTATGCACGGTTATACCCAGATCCCTCTGTTCAACTGTATTCTTAAATTCCCTACCATTTACCATGTACGTCCTATTTTGATTTGTCCTGCCAAGGTGTAGCACCTCACATTTATCAGCATTAAACTCCATCTGCCATCTTTCAGCCCATTTTTCCAAATGGCCTAAATCACTCTGTAGACTTTGGAAATCCTCTTCATTATCCACAACACCCCCTATCTTGGTATCATCTGCATACTTACTAATCCAATTTACCACACCTTCATCCAGATCATTGATGTACATGACAAACAACAAAGGACCCAACACAGATCCCTGAGGCACCCCACTAGTCACCTGCCTCCAACCCGATAAACAGCCATCCACCATTACCCTCTGGCTTCTCCCATTCAGCCACTGTTGAATCCATCTTGCTATTCCTGCATTTATACCCAACAGTTGAACCTTCTTAACCAACCTTCCATGAGGAGCCTTGTCAAAGGCCTTACTAAAGTCCATATAGACAACATCCACTGCTTTACCCTCGTCAATTTCCCTAGTAACCTCTTCAAAAAATTCAAGATGATTAGTCAAACATGACCTTCCAGGCACAAATCCATGTTGACTGTTCCTAATCAGACCCTGTTTATCCAGATGCTTATATATATTATCTCTAAGTATCTTTTTTTCCATTCATCGCAGGCAACAGGCTACTGACCGACATCTACTACAAACCCACTGACTACCATTGCTATCTTGACTACACTTCTTCCCACCCTGCTTCCAGTAACGAGTTTTGGGAGACCTCCCCCCTCGACTCCATCCAAGGACCCAATCAGTCTTTCCATGTGAGGCAGAGGTTCACCTGCACCTCCTCCAACTTCATCTACTGCATCTGCTGTTCTAAGTGTCAACTTCTCTACATCGGCGAGACCATGAGCAGGCTCAGCGATCGCTTCGCTGAACACCTCCACTCACTCTGTGTTAATCAACCTGATCGCCCTGTTGCTCAGCACTTCAACTCCCCCTCCCATTCCCAATCTGACCTTTTTGTCCTGGGCCTCCTCCATTGCCAATGAGGCCCAGTGCAAATTGGAGGACCAGCACCTCATATTTTGCTTAGGTAATTTACACCCCAGCAGAGTGAACATTGACCTCTAATTTTAGATAGCTCTTGCTTTCTCCCTCCTTCCCCTCCCCCTCCCAGTTCTCCCACTAGTCCTACTGTCTCCGCCTACTTCCTTTCTTTTTCCCGCCCATCAGTCTGAAGAAGGGTCTCAACCCGAAACATCGCCTATTCCTTCTCTCCATAGATTCTGCCTCACCCGCTGAGATCCTCCAGCATGTTTTGTCTACCTTCGATTGTTCCAGCATCTGCAGTTCTTTCTTAAAAATATCATGGATAGTCTTGATGCCAATCGGGAAGCCTCAACCTGCCTTTTCAAGCATATCCTATTGTTTTTGGCAGCAGCATGAAATTGGAAAATAGCTCAATTGCTTTGACAGCACTCAAAATAGTGGCAGTGAAATCTTCTATATTGTAGTTCAAAGTATCAAAGGTATCAAAGGTATTTTATTGGTCTCATTCACATACACCTAGGTGTAGTGAAGTGAAATGCTTCTTGCCATTTTGCAGCACATAAAGAAGGAATACAGACATAACATTAATAAGAGTTTTAAACATAAAGAACATCCCCCCACAATGGTTCCCATTATGAGGGAAGGCACAAAGTCCAGTCCCCAACCCCAGTTCACCCATAGTCGGGCCCATTGAGGCCTCCACAGTTGCCTCTACAGAGGCCCGATGTTCCAGGCCGTTCTCGCCGGGTGATGTTGATCTGGCGTCGGGAGAGTCCTCTCAGCGGCTTGGGAACCCTGGAATGGCCGCTTCCGTACTGGAGGCCACGGCTTCCAAAGCCAACAAGGCCGCGCCGGTTGAAGCTCCACAACTGGCGATCTCATCTAGAGATCCCAGGCTTCTGGTGTAAAGTTCAGCGCCGCCGCCCGCAGCTGGTCGCTCCACAGTCCCGCGATGTTTTCCTCAGCGATCTTCAGCTCACCGGAGCTCCAGCGCGGCGACCCGGGCAAGGCATCGCCCGCTCCGCGATAGCGCTCCAGCGCTGTGCCGCCGCCGAAGCCGAGGTTCTGGGCGGTCCCCGACAGGAAACGCCGCTCCAGGCCCGCTGGTAGGCCGCGAGGACGGGTCGAAGCTGCAGCCCGGAGAAAAGCTGCCTCTCCGACCAGGTAGGGACCGTGAAAGGTAGTTTCCCCCCCCCCCCTCCCCCCCCACATAAAAAAGTCTAGACCTCCAAACAAAACACTTAACTAACTAAAATAAAAAATAAAAAGATGAAAAGACAGACAGCTGCTGGCTGGGCAGCCGTGCACAGGACAGCGCCCCCTACATCCACATTCAAATCCGCATTCATTAGTAATTTGACATCTTACTTAATTGGAAGTACTATGTGCTGAGGCAAACTTTAGCTTTTTAGTTTTCTTTTTATTGTATTTTGTTTTGTACGTGGATTTTGTTTCCTGGGTTCTGAGCAATTTAGTGTTGTTTCAGGATTTTTCAATTTATTGTTTTCTACTGATTCCCAGCTCAAAATAATGAGCTTCTAGTTCAATCATCTATGATGCCAGAGCCTTGGGATGAATTGAAAGGAAATTTGCTGGTGCCAATGCAAATCATGTTTTAATGTGTGAAATATGGCAGCTCAGACATTGTTTGCATGTGCTAGAGTTACTAGATTTAATTGCTGACTCAGAAGTGAGAGTGTTACCGATAAACTAGCTGAGTTCCCTAACTGTAAAGATTCTGCCCAGATGCATTATCTGGAAACATGCTAGGCAAGACATTAAAATAATTGTGTTTTGCTCTTTATATCTTTAAAAGCTTTTAACAAGCAATCGAGTTAGTCGCTCCCCTCTGTACTTCTCCCATATCTTTGCCTTTTTTTCATATTTATTCTACCTTTGAAAAGTCCAATCAAATCTGTATCAGCCCATCTACCAGTGTCTTCCAAATGCCAATTTATCATTGTGTAACAAAATCCTCATATTGGCTCACATTATTTTACTAATCACTTAATCTAACACATTAATGACTTTAAATGGCCTAAACGTTCTCTGCTCTGAAGAAAACAATGCCATCTTCTCCAGTCTCTCCACCCTAACTGTCAACCCTTATTTCTGGACCCTCTCCAACTTTGTGTCCTTCCTGGAGTGATGTAGGATTTGGATGCAGTACTTCAGTTTTATCCGTGGTGTTACCATGCCCTGCTTTGCTCCCACCCTCAAGGATAATGCACACCAAAGTCTCCCTCTTCTTGCACCTCCATTTGAATTATTTAGCATTACTGTCTATTCTTCATGTCAAACATATCAGTTAACATTTGTCTGGTTTGAATTTCATCCACAATGTCTATCTTCTTTCTAAGACTATTAATATTTTCCTCACTATCATCTGTCAATTTTGGAATTGTAGTGGACTGACAAAGATGCATCCTAATGCTCCCGATGTTGGGGAAGTCCAGGACAAGGGGTCACAGCTTAAGGATAAGGGGGAAATCCTTTAAAACTGAGATGAGAAGAACTTTTTTCACACAGAGAGTGGTGAATCTCTGGAACTCTCTGCCACAGAGGGTAGTCGAGGCCAGTTCATTGGCTATATTTAAGAGGGAGTTAGATGTGGCCCTTGTGGCTAAGGGGATCAGAGGGTATGGAGAGAAGGCAGGTACGGGATACTGAGTTGGATGATCAGCCATGATCATATTGAATGGCGGTGCAGGCTCGAAGGGCCGAATGGCCTACTCCTGCACCTAATTTCTATGTTGCTATGTTTCTAAATAAAACGTAAAGCAAAGGATGCCACAGAAAAATGCTTCAACAAAATTTTGTGGAAAGGACAGAGATGCTACAAGGAAGTCAGGGGGATATTACTGGCGTCAAACCTAACCAGGCGACAGGACGATTTACCGAGAAGTAGCCAACCTGGGCCCCCAAGGCAGCAACAGAACGGCGCGAATCTCTAGGGCCACGGCGATGGGACGCAGGAAAGCAGTTATACAGAAGAATATCTGCTCCTCCCCCCTCCTCCTCGCTCACTGCTGCCCCAGGGGTCCCAACAGCAGGCAAGCTTACATTAGTTGCATTCCTGTCACTAGAACTGCCTAGCCGAAACCATGACCCTGCCACTGTCTCACCTCCGTTTTGTCCGACGCCAACCGGTGCCACCGATGCCTGGGGGGGAGGGCAGCCTCGCTTCGTTTCTATGGCAACAGCCTCCGGCCGCCACCCGGCGCCAAACGGACCAATAGGGGCTTCACTTTGCCGTCACGGGGTCGGAGGAGCAGGAACGCGTTTCCCGGGTGACGAGTATCGCCGCTTGCCATTCGCCACGTTATCGCAGCCAATCAGGCCTCGTGTGGGAGCCGTAGTGCTGGGCAAAGACTGGGGGACAGTGGGCAGTCGGCTAGTGGCCGGGGGATGACGAGGATGTTGGTGCTTTGCAAACGGTAAGGGGTGGAGGCGAAACGGATGGTTGTGTTGCCGGTGATGTGGCCTTGGGTTTGATCGGGTGGGGGCTTCTTTCCCTTCTTTGGGTTGGCGAGGAGACGGTGATGGCTGGAAAGAACGCGTCGGGCTGCAAAGGGGGGGGGGGGGGAGGGAGGAGGGGGGGGGGGGGGGTGGTGTGGAGGGGGTGCGGGGATGGGGAGAGGAGGGGAGGGGGGGTGCGTGGTAGGTGAGGGGTGAAGGGGGCGGGAAACCTGAGGCTTTTGGTCTTGTAGCCGAAACAGTCAGGGATTGTATTTTATAATGTCCGTTAATCCCAGTTAATTTACCTGTTTGGAGTTTATTCCCTTCGTTTACTGAATTGATGACAATGGTGTGGATGGCGCTTCAGTCGGAGTTTGACTTTCGTTCGTAGAACGTGTCCCCTGCTTTACGCATCCCCTCTGCTCAAGAAAAACGGCTACCACACTGTTTTTATTTTGCGACTGGTTTGTTTTTCAACCCATTTCTTCCTCAAATCTGTTATGTTTTTCATGTTTCTTTTAAATGACCGAAATGTTATGGGCGCGACCAAATCTGCAGTTTGTTATGGTGAAGCGGCAATGTGTCTTATCCCTTCAAATGCTTCAATGTACTCGTATTATTTGGTTGAGCAAGTGACCGAAGAAGAGGGGAATGTAATATAGACATTAATAAGAACAATGAATCGGCACTAGATAGAAAATATTGATATTTAACATTTATAGAATAAGGTAACGGGGCATCAGCTATGTGCAATGTTTGGCCTGTTAGATTAAGTGATGTACAAGACTTCAGTTTGTGCTGAGAGGTGGACCTGCCTGTGACCCTTTCTAGATTTTTTAGAAGTTGATTGGGGAAGGCTCTTTGCAGGTATTGGGATGTCTGGTAAGTGGGAGACTCTTAAATGTAAGTTAGGGAAATTTCATGAGAAGGAACCACTGTGTGACATGGGTTTTTCAACTAAAAGAGGCATATGAGGTATTGGTGCATGGGATCATGTAAATTATTGAAGGGAATTCTGTGAGATAAGATCCACTTGTATTTGAAAGACTGATTAAGGATAGTCAGCATGGCTTTATGAATGGGGGAACTGTCTCAAATTTTAGTTTTTTGAAGAGATGACAGAAAGATTGAGGGCAGAGTGGTAAACATTGCCTACATTGACTTTAGCAAGTCCTTTGACTATATGGTAGGCTGCTTTGAAAGGTGATGTCACTTGGGATCCAGGATAACCTAGCCAACTGGTTTGTCTATGAGGGAAAAAAAGTGGTGTCAGTGGGGAAGATACTTTGATTCGAAAGTGAAGAGAGAAAGATCTGGGGAAATATCTTACAACAATGTAAACATAAATAAAATTGCAAAGAAATTCCATCAGTTGCTGCAGAGAAAGGTGTAACTTTCCAGTCTTAATCCAAATTTTGTCAGTTATTTGAAATCATAATCCTGTGTGAACTCTTAAACATAAGAAACTTTTTGAAGTGTGCAGTGCTGCATGATGAAAATAAACCAGCGATCAGTGCATAGCAATGATCAGTTTCAATTAAAACTGTAAGTCAACTGAATTTCCAACCAATGCACAATGTCACCTGATATCATAAATCAAGAACCAAAAACTTGTTTTAAAAAAAAAAAGATCGGGGACAGTAACTGGTTGCAATGTCATCTTCTGTATGCCAGCTTGCGAGTTCACAAATGTGGGCCCAGAGATATGCTTCAAGTACAGCTATTTTCAAACGGGACTCAATATGGTCATGGAAGTGTTAAAATTTCCAGCTCTTTATATGGGGTACCTGAAGTTGTAAGAATTATTTTGCCATTTCTAGAATATTATGTGAGAAAGAACTTGGAACTTAAACATTACTTTAAAATTGGTACAGTTCTGAACAATGCAGGTTCTGCAAGACATTTTACAGCATGTTGTTGTACACCTTGTTGCCAAAAGCTTAATGCTTTCTTATTCCATGACATTTAATAAATATATCCACAATACATTGGCCTTTTATTTTTGAGGTGTTTATTGTGTTATCTTAACCAAATCTACCCTGGATACTGATGACAAACTTGAAACGCCTTAAGTGTACTGTTAGACTTATACACGTCATTGATAAGTTATTTGATGTAGGGTCCTCGGCAGACGGACAATTTGTTTTATAGGAATTAAGTCAATATTAGGTATTCATCCCATTTCTAAACGTCACAAAAAAAGTTTCTCATTATACCTGTAGATTGAGCCAATGCAAGCATTGGGAGTTTCTACAATAACAGCAATTAGGTCCTCACATTCCACATCGTCACATATCCATCTATAATAAAATGTTTTAATTGCAGAGCAATGATAAATAGCTTCTTAGTCTCTACAATTTGGGGTTTTACAGACTACACGTTGTGTACTGTTGGATGGTCAGAACAAAAAAACTTTCAAATAATGATGTGGGTCTGATTCCTCCTTTCTCAGAGCAGTTTAAGAATAAATGGTAGGGCATTTTGAACGGAGAGGAGGAAATACTTTTTCACACAGAGTTGTGAGTGTGGAATTCTCTGCCTCGGAGGGCTGTGGAGGCTGGTTCTCTGGATACTTTCAAGAGAGCTTGATAGGGCTCTTAAAGATAACAGAGTCGGGTGATATGGGGAGATGGCAGGAACGGAGTACTGATTGTGGATGATCAGCCATGATCACATTGAATGGGGATGCTGGCTCGAAAGGCCGAATGGCCTATTCTTGCACTTATTGTCTAGTTAGTGAGATTCTTGGTATGGCAGTAGCCTTCAGAATGATTTTCAATGTCCTGCGCTGGCATGGCTTTCAGCTCTGATTTCCAGCAAGTGATTCTTGTTGAAAATGTATTTAGACAGGATTCTGCACAGCCTTCCATATTTGATAATGACTCGTACGTTTCATTGGATGTCAAAGCAGATGCTGATGTGCTATTGTGTTAAGAGTTTCCTCTTGGAAGAGAATGACAACAGACAATAGGTGCAGGATTAAGCCATTCGGCCCTTTGAGCCAGCACCGCCATTCAATGTGATTTCCCCTAACCCGTTCCTGCCTTCTCCCCATATCCCCTGACTCCGCTATCCTTAAGAACCCTATCTAGCTCTCTTGCAAGTATCCATAGAACCGACCTCCACCGTCCTCCGAGGCAGAGAATTCCACAGACTTCCAACTGTGAGGAAAAAGTGTATCCTCGTCTCCGTTCTAAATGGCTTGCCCCTTATTCTTAAACTGTGGCCCCTGGTCCTGGACTCCCCCAACATCGGGAACATGTTTCCTGCCTCTAGCATGACCAAACCCTTAACAATCTTATATGTTTCAATAAGATCCCCTCTCAACCTTCTACACTCCAGAGTGTACAAGCCCAGCCACTCCATTCTCCGAATGTGACAGTCCCGCCATCCCGGGAATTAACCTTGTAAACCTATGCTGCACTCCCTCAATAGCAAGAATATCCTTCCTCAAATTAGGAGACCAAAACTGCATGCAATACTCTAGGTGTGGTTTCACTAGATTTCACTAACTGCAGAAGGACTCTTTTGCTCCTATACTTGACTCCTCTTGTTATAAAGGCCAACATGCCATTGGTTTCGGCCCGAAACGTTGCCTATTTCCTTCGCTCCATAGATGCTGCTGCACCCGCTGAGTTTCTCCAGCTTTTTTGTGTAACCATGCCATTCACTTTCTTCACTGCCTGCTGTACCTGCATGCTTACTTTCATAGAATGATGAACAAGGATTCCATTGTACTTCTACATGCTAATGATATGGGCAATGATCATCTCCAAATGCTGAAGTTGCAGTTAGGAAGGCTGTCAAATATTCAATTGGATATAAATCATCTACTGAAATGGGATGAGAAATGGCAGATGTAGTTTAATTCGTGCAAATGTGAGGTTTTGCACTTTAGGAGATTGAATATTCGGGTTGATGGCAAGACCCTGAAGAGCATTGATGTGCATGATTGGAGTATTTAGTTTAAGAGTGAGGAAGTCATGATGCAGCCCTATAAGACTGGTTTGACTGCATTTGGAGTACTGCATGCATTTCTGGTTGCTCCATTGCAGAATGGATATGGAGGCTTTGGAGAGGGTACAGAAGAAGTTTACTAAAATTCGGCCTGGTATTAGCTATAAGAAGAGATCTGTATTGTATTTTCTAGAACGTTGAGGAATACTTAGTAGAAATATATAAGATTATGAAGGGTACAGATAGTGTAGACAGTCAGAATTTTCTTCCCCAAGTGGAAATGTCACAGACTAAAGACATTGCTTTAAGGTGAGAGTTTGAAGAAGATGTGCGGGCAAGTTTTTTTACACAGGATGGTTGATGCCTTTTTTTTTTACACAGGATGGTCGGTGCCTGGATGGTCTACTGCCAGGGACAGTTGTGAAGGTAGATACGATAGTGGCATTTAAAAGTCTTTTAGACGGGCATATGGATCATGTGCCTGGAAGATGAGATTAGTTTATTTTGGCTTAATGTTGGACACACTTCTCCTGTGCTGTACATTTCTATATCTATATATATCTATATATTTTTTTGTTTTGCTTATTATTACAGGTGTAATGAATACTCTTGGTTTGGGAGAAGAATCGTGTGGCGTTGAATCAGTGTCACCGTTTGGGAATGCCTTTAATTCTGTGAAAGGGCCATATGGAGATTTTGCCTGACAGCAAAAGTGAACTGTTGACAGCCAATCTGGATTTTAACGGCCTGCTGAAGAATCAGTCTTCTTTGAGGAAGAAAAGGTTGCTGATTATTGTACCAGATGAATTCCAGAAAACCAAGGCAGAAACAGAAGTGGGAACAAATTTCAGCATTGAACTACAGAAGGGCTTGATCGAGCCAACAAAAGAGATTAGTAATCAAATGTTCAATTAGCAAACCTGTTTCACTCCACTAGCTTGAAAAGCATTGAACTTTAAAGATATGGCTGTGAATGTTAGGGTGATGCTATGGACTTTTTATGCAGTATTTGCACTCTTGGGGCAAGTTAATGGCCACAGTATGTTCGCTTGTGAGCCCATTTCTCTCAGATTGTGTCGTGACCTGCCTTACAATATGACTTTCATGCCAAATCTTCTAAATCATTATGATCAGCAGACTGCATCCCTGGCAATGGAGGTAAGTTGACTTCCTGTTTATAGCTCTTCCAGCACAGCAAGCTTTTCTTTTGGTAAAAATCCAATGTGCTGAGTTATGAGTTTTGGATTTATTTTAACCTTTCATGTCTCTTCCTGTGGATTCATGTTGTCTGTTCAATTATGCTGATGTGATTGAAGGCGTAGAATTTGCCGCGGGTATTGTGGAATTAAATACTTAAATAGGTATGTTGTAAGATAAATATTTTGTAACTTTTATTCTTGTTCTTGAGGTAAATGTGGTCTTTGTGGCTCCTTGCGTGAAAGGTGAAGGCAGATTTCTGGTGTTTGAATAGAAGCATGGGGTTGGAAGCTCAGCATGAGATTAAACATGAGAATTCAGCACCTTGGGGCAGTGGCAGGAGGGGATAGAATTACTGCCAAAGATAGTTTTTGAGGTAAAATATTGGAATTTATTCTTCACATTAATTTCAATTGGACAGTAAAGTCATAACCCACCTGCTGTTTAAAGTTATGCATTTTTGTGGAACTAATTTTTCCATTATAAACAACCACTGAGATTTCCTGTGCATTGATGCAATATATTTATGCATGGATTTGTTTAATTTGTACTTTGCTTTTGCTAAGTATGCAATCTTATTAAGGGTTTGGGCAGTTCTAAGAGAATAAAC
Source organism: Leucoraja erinaceus (assembly GCF_028641065.1). Taxonomy (NCBI): domain Eukaryota; kingdom Metazoa; phylum Chordata; class Chondrichthyes; order Rajiformes; family Rajidae; genus Leucoraja; species Leucoraja erinaceus. The sequence goes on along the minus strand of NC_073381.1, from coordinate 20,349,336 downwards.
AAGTTCAAAACTGAGATTTTAAATTAAACTTTGGAAAAAACAAATTTGTAATGATGAAAATCAAAATCATAAATGTGTCAGAAATACAAAAACAATCATTTAAAAAAAAAAAAAAAAAATAGGTTCATGTTCCTGGTTGGGACTGTTGATTATGTCTTTCATCTGATGAGAGGCCCTTGTTCTTTACTGTTTCAAAACTGTCGTTGGTTTCACTTGATAATTTAAAATTAATCAAACAAACTAATCTGTTTACTTTCCTATTGCCACCTGATGGTGTGAATCCTTTTGTATGATTTATAATTTAAACTATCAAATATTAGTTTGCCCAAGGCTGTCTTCTGTTGCTAGACCTTTGTTTTTGCTTCCTCTTCGGTCTCTTGTGGTGCAATCTCATCAAGCTTTTCTTTTCTTGCACCTGTGTGGTTTGCAGTTTCATATTCTCAATGCTGATTAGCCTGGTATTGAGCCCTGCAGCAATTCTGAAGGAGTCTACATTTTTTGAAGGCAGATGAAGCTTGAATTGAATTCCCTTTGTGGAATATGGCCAAACATCTTTATAACAAATGTTATGGAAGAAAGATCCAACATTCATTGATATTGAACTGAAATAAGGCTTTGATCCAAAGCAATAATTCCTTTCTCCTCTCAAATGTTGCCTGACCTACTATATTTTTCCGACAGTTTTTGCCCTTGTTCAGCTTTTTGGGGAGGGACTCCAGTTTAGCATGACCTTGCCAGAATGACTGTATGTAACATACAGAATATTAAATCTTATTTAATGGAGACCAGAAACTGCAGTTGCTGGAATCTTGAGCAAAACAGTGTTGGATGAACTCAGCTGATCAAGCAACATCTGTGGGAGAAATGGTTAGAAAATTATGTTTATTTTCTTTCGCTTTCTGCTCAGCACCTCCACAGTGTGATTTCTGTTAATGTGGCTTCTCCTATTATGTAAAATAATATGTGTGTTATGATTGTGTTTATAATTTGTTTGGTTGTTTTGTTGTTCCGCGAGCATTGCCACTTTCATTTCACTGCACATCTCGTATGTGTATGTGACAAATAAACTTGACTTGACTTGACTCCAGTACACGGTCTGATTCCATGACCTTGCAGTTATAACTTGTTCATGAGACTTGGCCATTCGTGGAGCCCATCTCATGGCATCAGCTCCACCTACATCAACCGACTCCAACTGGTCCAGAACGCAGCCGCCCGACTCATCACCCATACCAAATCCTGGCATCACATCACTCCAGTCCTCAAACAACTTCACTGGCTTCCCATCTCCCACCAGATCACCTACAAAATCCTGATCCTCACCGACAAAGCCCTCCACCATCTGGCCCCCCCATATCTCACTGACCTCTTCTCTCCCTACCAACCCTCACGGTCCCTCAGATCCACATCAGCCGGTCTCCTCTCCATCCACAAGTCCAACCTCCGCAGTTTTGGGGTCAGAACCTTCTCCAGGGCAGCTCCCAGGCTCTGGAACTCCCTCCCCCAACTGATCCGTAATTCTGTGTCCCTCACCATCTTCCAGTCCCGCCTCAAGACCCATCTCTTCACCTCTGCCTATCCTTAGCCCCACGTCCCCCTCCCTTTTCATCTGTGCATTAATTGCCTCGTATTGTGTTTTGAATTGAATTCTGTCTTTACTTTGTGTACTAGTCATGTCTCTACTATTTATTTAATTCCCCTTGTATGTTTTTCCTCTACCTGCTAATTTTTTGTAAGGTGTCCTTGAGACTCTTGAAAGGCGCCCATAAATAAAATATTATTATTATTATTATTATTATAACCTAGGCTTAAAACTCACTAGTATTGCTCCCTGTGACAGAAATCAATATGTTAGTGTATCTGAACCTTTATTGCTGTGGATTGGAACAGAATCTCTTTGTTCTGTCTGCTAAATCTGAGCTGATATTTTGTAAATGCAAAATTCTTTAGGATTTATTTAATCTTTGTTGCTGAATGAAACTTTCTGTTTAAGAGTATACTTTGGTGGCTGAGTGATTCTTTTAACTGAAACACTGCCTGTTGGCAGATGATGCGGATTGTTTCTCAGTCCCTCTGGGATTGTGAAAAGTGTGCAGCCAGGCTGTGGAGTGGACAAAATGAAGGCGAACACTAGCCACAGGAGGCTGTTGTACAGCATCAAAGAAACTTCCACAAATGATTGTTTGTCATGTCCTTTTATCTTCACTTAGTAACGGTACATTGTAAATCCTCTTTCATTCTTCCATAGAAGTGAAGGAACCAATGAGATTTAGGATGAATGTTCCTGGGAGGAAATAGCTGGTGATTAGGATTAATGTATGCCGTAGTTTACAGCAAACCTTAAATTAATTGAGACAAATATTTTATGGCTTCTGTGTAAGTTTTATCCCTCTTACCATTCACATGTAGCTCAGAAGTAATGTTGAATCTGAAAAGAGGGTATCCCGAGAGTGTGAAAGATACCATATATGGCCTTTTCTTGTCTAATTATATCTTTATGTTTTTTATTTTCTTATAAGGGTACAAAGTATTTTTGCCAAGCATCCCTTTAGTATCAGTTGAATATTTATTCTGGCTAAGGTACACAAAAATGCTGGAGAAACTCAGCGGGTGCAGCAGCATCTATGGAGCGAAGGAAATGGGTGACGTTTCGGGCCGAAACCCTTCTTCAGACTGGTGGGGGGGGGGGGTGGGGAAGGAAGGAAAAAGGGCGGAGGAGGAGGAGCCCGAGGGCTGGGGGATGGGAGGAGACAGCTCGAGGGTTAAGGAAGGGGAGGAGACAGCAAGGGCTAGCAAAATTGGGAGAATTCAATGTTCATGCCAGCCGGACGCAAGTAACCCAGGCGGAATATAAGGTGCTGTTCCTCCAATTTCTGGTGTTGCTCACTCTGGCAATGGAGGAGACCCAGGACAGAGATGTCGGATTGGGAATGGGAGGGGGAGTTGAAGTGCTGAGCCACCGGGAGTTCAGGTAGGTTATTGCGGACTGAGCGGAGGTGTTTGGCGCAACGATCGCCCAACCTCAGCTTAGTCTCGCCGATGTAAATCAGCTGACATCTAGAGCAGCAGATGCAGTAGATGAGGTTGGAGGAGATACAGGTGAACCTTTGTCGCACCTGGAACGACTGCTTGGGTCCTTGAATGGAGTCGAGGGGGGAGGTGAAGGGACAGGTGTTGCATTTCTTGTGGTTGCAACGGAAAGTGCCCAGGGAGGGGGTGGTACGGGAGGGAAGGGAAGAATTGACAAGGGAGTTGCGGAGGGAGCGGTCTTTGTGGAAGGCAGACATGGGGGGAGATGGGAAGATGTGGCGAGTGGTGGGGTCACGTTGGAGGTGGCGGAAATGGCGGAGGATTATTTGTTGTATTTGCCGGCTGGTGGGGTGAAAGGTGAGGACTAGGGGGACTCTGCCCTTGTTGCGAGTGCGGGGATGGGAGAGAGAGAGCAGTGTTGCGGGGTATGGAAGAGACCCTGGTGCGAGCCTCATCTATGGTGGAAGAGGGGAATCCCCGTTCCCTGAAGAGCGAGGACATTTCCGATGCCCTGGTGTGGAACGTCTCATCCTGGGAACAGATGCGGCGTAGGCGGAGGAATTGGGAGTAGGGGATGGAGTCTTTACAGGGGGCAGGGTGGGAAGACGTGTAGTCCAGATAGCCATGTGAGTCAGTGGGTTTGTAGTGTATGTCGGTCAGAAGTCTGTCCCCTGCTATGGAGATGGTGAGATCAAGGAATGGTAGGGAAGTGTCGGAAATGGTCCAGGTGTATTGGAGTGCCGGATGGAAGTTGGTGGTGAAGTGGATGAAGTCAGTCAGTTGTGTGTGGGTGCAGGAGGTAGCCCCAAAGCAATCGTCAATGTAACGGAGGTAGAGGTCGGGGATGGGGCCCTGGTACGTATTGAACAAGGATTGTTCAACGTACCCGACAAAGAGGCAGGCGTAGCTGGGGCCCATGCGTGTGCCCATAGCTACGCCTTATGTTTGGAGGAAATGGGAGGAGTCAAACGTAAAGTTGTTGAGGGTGAGGACCTACTCCGCTAGGCAGAGGAGAGTGTCAGTGGCTGGGTATTTGTCTTTGACTTGAAGCATGGCTGTTTGACTTTCCACAGTGTCAGCCTGACTTCCTGTTTCCAGTATTTTCTCTCTTTATTTCAAATTACCAGCAGCTGTAGTTATTTTTTGGTTTTCATACTTCTGTCCACATTCGTTTACATGTTACTCTGCCTAATACATTTAGCAACTGCCAAACGCAAATGATTATCATCAAAATATGGTAAACTATTAAGATTCTTTAGAGTTTCATTAAAAATAGACTAAATTATCCACTCATTCATCCACTTGAGATTGATGTTGCCTCGGAGACAATTTTGTTGGTTAATTGGTGGTAGCATAAATGTGACAGCTGCTCTGCTACTCCCCGACAGCCTCGAGCATAATTGTTCCAAAAAATTGAAGGGAGAATTGTGTACTGATGCATCAGAGAAGTGGTTCAGTAAGGAAAATGAGGAATGTGCCCCTCCCCAGTGAAAATGGCCTGTCAGGGATGGGGGAAAAGGGAAGAATATATTGGATAGTATTTTTTGATTATTGATTCAATTTCACTCTAAGAATTATAATTTCAGTGCTATTCTTTCTCCTGCCTATATTGCATATTTTAACTGCTGATTGACTCATTACTATGTCCCTGTGATGCTGCTTTGTAATTTGGCAATATGTGTAATGTCTAAATTAGTTGTAAGGATTCTACTGATGCCACTTTAGAGTGTAGATTAATCGAATAACCATCTTCTTTGTAGCTTAGTTCAGATTGGATAATTGTGGCTGGAAGCAAGAATCCTGTTGATTATTTGATCAGTTAGCAAATTGAACCTTGACATTTTCATCATCTATGGTAGTACTTTCTTTATGTAACTTTCTACAGCCTAAATTAACAAACTTGATCCAAACCAGCAGTAATGTACTTTAGTTGGTCAGTGTGGAGACCAGGCAATGAATGAGCAGGCTGGTATAACTGTACTTGATTGGAGAAAAGGGATTGGGGAAATTAGGTAAGGATATTTTGAGGAAATTCAGTAAAGATATTTTGACTTGTTTTCATGTGGGATAACTGCAAATTTGTAGACCGGGCCTCTTGTTCCTTGTCAAATTTGTCAGATTTATAAAGACTACTTTTTTTTTCTTTTTTTTAGTGAATTCATAATCTTCTGGGATGTGGAGATATTTCCAGGTGAACTGCTTGCCCATGCTTGTGTAAATGTGCTTTGCTGTATAGATTATTTTTGACTATGTGTATGGCCAGTTCATTTTGTGGCCATTAAAATAAATTGTTTAAAACTACTTATTACTCTGTAAAGAGTGGCTAAAGTCAGGAGCTCATAAGAGAATAATGCCTGATTTATTGCAGCTCGAGTATCACAACATAGTGGCTAATTAAAATAATAACAATTAGTTAATATTAATTCTGACAGTGCTTCTGAAACAATGTATTTATGATAGGCAAATTAGCTTTCAAGACTAGTTGAAATAAGTAGAGAAATTAGTTTAAAAGTAATGTTTAAATATGCATGTCCAATACATGGAGTGGATTAAATGGCTGGGAACTAAATTAGAGCAGCAGTTCAAGGAAGTGGATATGTCAATCCAAAGTGCGTATACAAATAGAAATGTAAAACCTAAGATTAAAAACGTCAAGAATGAAGGGAGGTTTTTACCCCAAGAAAATTGTTTATACAGCTTTGTGTTCCTTTCATGGAGAGAGCTAAACAACTCGCATCATTTTTAGGTTGATGTAAATTATTGTCCATCACAATTCTCAGTAATCTAGTCTAAATTTATGATTTGTGCCATATGTCAACATGGTGCCTTTAAAGCTATTTCCAATTAAGGTAAGAAAATGTAAGGTGCGTGACATTACAATATCTTGGTTGATCTACTACATGCTGCTCATTACAAAGTTTTAATCTAAATAATAGTATATGTTTGTACTCGGAATCTGGATTTAATGGACGGATGTAGGAACAGTTTCCCTAATGAGCATGTCTAGAATTAGTGTTGTTTCAGCATGGCTTAATGAATGAGTGGAATTAATTGATTGATTGGCTCCTGTTTCTTATGTAAAAGTTTGGTAAAATAACTGGTATTAAGGAACATCCTGGTAGAGGAGAAAAAATTAGAGAAGTGGGCAGATGTATGAAATTTAGAAGTTAAGGTCTGGGCAGATAATTACTTTGTTGCAAGTGGTAGAACAACTAAAATAGAGACTGAGTTTTGGATTGGAAAAAAGCAACGTCTTGGAGAATCCAAGATGGCGCCTGCCTGCGGCGACTTTCGCGGAGCTCCAGAACCTAAAAGGCTTGGATACAACTTCAATCAACTTACCTGGATCAGGAAAACAGCAGAAATCGGTGCCGTTTCAGCCAAACTGCTTGAGCACCTCAAAGCTCTCGCATTTTTGCGATCTCCCGCAGCTGCGGGAGCCCCGGACTTTCAATTTTCCCACGCTGGCTGGAAATCACCCGACCCGAATGAGGAACCCAGGTACGGTACCTGGAGACCCCGGGATGACCCCCAGAGCCCAGGGGCTGGATCTTCCAGGATAAATGAAGCTGGAGCTGCAGCTGCCGACTTTGAAGGAGCTGGAGCTGCCGTCTGTGATGGAATACCCGTTCCAGCGCAGGTCCGCAGAACCAGCAGGTACAGTACCTGGAAACAATGGGGAAGCCTCCATTGTGTCCGGAAACGTGGCCAACGGGCAGGACTTCAGGTCAGAATGAAGCGCAGGGGACTTCGGCCCCCTCTCCCTACTATCCTACTGGCCAATGTACAGTCCCTTGAAAACAAAGTGGAGGACTTAAGGGCAAGGCTGCTTTATCAAAGGGAGCTGAGGGAATGCTCTGTGTTCTGTTTCACAGAGACATGGCTCACACCCAGCTCCCCAGACTCAGCGGTCCAGCCTGAAGGGTTCTCCATCCACCGTATGGACCGTACACTGGCATCTGGGAAAGGTAGAGGAGGGGGCGTCTGCCTCATGGTCAACTCTGCGTGGTGCTCAGACGTGGCTGGCAATCACCTCCTGTCCAACTCCTGCTCTCCACACCTCGAACATCTGGCGGTGAGTGCTGTCCCTTCTATCTTCCAAGGGAATTCACCTCCATCATCCTGACATCTACATCCCACCCCAGGCAGACGTCTGTCTGGCACTGGAGGAGATGTACGCCGTGGTCAACAAACACCAGCCGTCTTCCCCTGAGACATTTACCACCATTGCTGGGGACTTCAATAAGGCATCCCTAAAGAAATCACTCCCCAACTTCCACCAACATGTCTCCTGCTGCACCAGAGGACCTAACACCCTCGACCACTGCTACACCACCATCAAGAATGCCTATCGCTTCTAACCTTCTGAGTGTTTCCCAATCAGAAACCTTGGATGAACTTTGAGATCCGCACTCTTCTGAAGACCAGACACCGGGCATTCATGTCAGATGATCCAGTGGTCTACAAGAAGTCCAGATATGACCTTGGTAAGGCCATCAAAAAGGCTAAAAGGGACCTGCTCCAAGCTGGAGGATGAGACAGATGTTCGGCAGCTGTGGCGGGGCCTGAATGCAATCAGCTCCTACAAGGCGAAATCAGGAGGCAGCTCGAATGGTGGCGAAACATCACTCCCTGATGAGCTCAATGCGTTTTTAAGCACGCTTTGATAGGGAGAATACTGATGTGCCTTCCCGAGCCCCCATTCGCTGTAATGGTATCTCAGTCACAGAGGCCGACGTCAGTAAATCCTTCAGAGGGGTGAACCTCCGAAAAGCACCTGGACCTGATGGTATACCTGGTTATGTTCTAAAAACCTGTGCGGACCAACTGGCTGGAGTTTTTACAGACATTTTCAACCTGTCACTACTGAGGTCTGAGGTTCCCACCTGCTTCAAAAGGGCATCAATTATTCCAGTGCCCAAGAAGAATAAGGTGACGTGCCTCAATGACCACCGACCTGTGGCACTAACGCCTGTGGTGATGAAGTGCTTCGAGAGGTTGATAATGGCGAAAATCAACTCCTACCTTGACAAAAACCTGGACCCACTGCAGTTTGTTTACCGCCACAACAGATCAATGGTGGATGCGATGTCGCTGGCCCTCCACTCTGGACCACTTGGACAACAAAAACTCATATGTCAGGCTGTTATTCATTGATTACAGCTCGGCATTTAATACTATCATCCCCTCCAAGCTGGTTACCAAACTCGGAGAACTGTGTCTCTGCGCATCCCTCTGCAATTGGATCGTCGACTTCCTCATCCACAGGCCACAGTCTAGTCGTATTGGTGGAAATGTGTCAGACTCGATAACAATCAGCATGGGAGCACCTCAAGGCTGCGTGCTCAGCCCCCTGCTGTACTCCCTCTATACTCATGACTGCGTAGCCGGTCATAGTGCGAACTCCAAGTTCGCTGACGACACCACTGTCGTGGGACATATCACTGATGGGGATGAGTCCGAGTATAGAAGAGAGATTGAGCAACTGTCCATATGGTGCCAGCACAATAACCTGGCCCTCAACACCAGCAAAACCAAGGAACTGATTGTGGACTTTGGAAGGAGTAGGATGGGGACCCACAGTCCCGTTTATATCAATGGGTCAATGGTTGAAAGGGTCAAGAGCTTCAAATTCCTGGGCGTGCACATCTCTGAAGATCTTTCCTGGTCCGAGAACACTGATGCAATTATCAAGAAAGCACATCAGTGCCTCTACTTCCTGAGAAGATTACGGAGAGTCGGTTTGTCAAGGAGAACTCTCTCTAACTTCTACAGGTGCACAGTAGAGAGCATGCTGACCGGTTGCATCGTGGCTTGGTTCGGCAACTTGAGTGCCCTGGAGAGGAAGAGACTACAAAAAGTAGTAAACACTGCCCAGTCCATCATCGGCTCTGACCTTCCTTCCATCGAGGGGATTTATCGAAGTCGCTGCCTCAAAGGCTGGCAGTATCATCAAAGACCCACACCATCCTGGCCACACACTCATCTCCCTGCTACCTTCAGGTAGAAGGTACAGGAGCCTGAAGACTGCACTGACCAGGTTCAGGAATAGCTACTTCCTCACAGCCATTAGGCTATTAAACCTGGCTCGGACAAAACTCTGAACATTAATAACCCATTATCTGTCATTTTGCACTTTATCAGTTTATTTATTCATGTGTTTTGTAGTCAATGCCTATTATGTTCTGTGTGCTGAAGCAAAGCAAGAGTTTCATTGTCCTATCAGGGACACATGACAATAAACTTGAACTTGAACTTTTTTTAATGTTTGTAAGAATGGATGAGATTAGAGAGAGGAAATATAACGAAGGAGTATAATGTTAAAATTCGAGCTTGTCCATCAAGTAGTGAAACATGGAAATAGGGAAAATAGGGAATTCACTTCCCAAGAATCAGTAGGATGCAATTCAAACATTTGAGTTTGAGAGCAGAAGTGACCAAAGTGAATGGCAGAGCAAGCTGAGGGGGTTGAATCATCCAGCTTGCACGTTTCTTGCAGAGAAATAAAAAAACTACTAGCAAAGTATATTTTAGGCTTGATAATAGGTGCTTGGGTCCCTTGTTGTAACCATCTTTAAAGCTATTCGCACTCCAGCCGAGGGATCAAAGACTATAAATTTAATTTTTTAATACTGTAACATGAGGGAGAGCCGAGTGTCATGGCTTGTGCTATGTTAAGGGCCTGTCCCACTTTCCCGAGTTTCTCACGAATTCTCCCGAGTTTTCCCCTTGATTCAAGCTCGGAGAATTACGGTAATAGCCAGCCGTAGGTACTTGGGGTTATTTTTTTTTTTTACTCGTGGACATTTTTCAACATGCTGAAAAAATCTCCCGACTTACCTTGTGCCCGAGTACCTACGGCTGGCATTAGGAGCCGCTACGAATTATCTACGGACACGCTACGGGCATTCTCTGAGTTTGAATCAAGGGGAAAACTCGGGGGAATTCGTGAGTAACTCTGGAAAGTGGGACGGGGCCTTTATCCTTAGTAAGTGCCTTTGACTGTTTGTCTTTTTGAATGTAACATTGTTAGTTTATGAATGTTTCAGCAAAACTGTGTAACATACTGATGACTACATGTCAGAGCAAATTCCAGAATGAGATCCTTTCAGTTGGGCTTTATTTAAGGAAAGTCAGTTAGCCTTTTATCTAAATGTACATTACAGATCCATGAGATATGAACTTTTATGTTGCAGAACATCAGCATGGGGATTTGTTAAAGCAGAGATTTCATGTAAAGTACATGCCCATCTGTCTGATGTTATCCAGACTAGTTTAATTTTAATTCAAAAATATTAACATCACATTTAAGATATATTAAATATATTAACATCCCAATCAGAGAATTGATTGACGTCCTGCTCTTAATTGTGAAGTGAACTGCAGGAATTAATGAGGAAAATAGGTCTTTTTGCAAAGAGCATTAATTTTGACAAAGTTTTAAAGAGCACTAGACCAAGTGCAGACCCGTTGGGCCCGCTCCCCCAACACAATATTGCACCAAATTGCGCATGCGCGGTTGCCGCGTTCAAAGTTGTACCATTGACGGCAGAAATTGGGGATGATCAGCCATGATCACATTGAATGGCGGTGCTGGCTTGAAGGGCCAAATGTCTATTGTCTATTGTCTAAATTAAGTTAAAGTTAATAAAGTGAATAGACGACCTGTGGAGACGTTTTTCAAGTAGAAGGAAACTTATCTGTGGAGCCGTTGGGTACCCGTTGTGAGACCAGGCAAATACACACAAAAAAAACATGGCGATATGGAATTAAAAAAAGAAATTTGGGATCCCATTATGACGTCATTGTGACATTGAATGCGGCTGATGGGCAGGGCGTGGAAAAGTGATTTTTTTTTTTAGTTTAAAATGTCAATAACTTGTAAAATATAACAATGGGACTGAAGGCTGATAAATCCCCAGGGCCTGATGGTCTGCATCCCAGGGTACTTAAGGAAGTGGCTCTAGAAATTGTGGATGCATTGGTGATCATTTTCCAATGATCTATAGATTCAGGATCAGTTCCTGTGAACTGGAGGGTAGCTAATGTTATCCAACTTTTTAAGAAAGGCGTGAGAGAAAATTTATAGACCCGGTTCAGTGGTGGGGAAGATGCTGGAGTCAATCATAAAAGAAATAGTGGCACATTTGGATAGCAGTACAGGATCGGTCAGTCAGAATGGATTTACGAAGGGGAAATCGTGCTTGGCTAATCTTTTGGAATTTTTTGAGGATGTAACTACGAAAATGGACAAGGGAGAGCCAGTGGTTCTAGTGTACCTGGACTTTCAGAGAGCATTCGATAAGGTCCCACATTGGAGATTAGTGGGCAAAATTAGGGCACATGATATTGGGGGTAGAATGCTGACATGGATAGAAAATTGATTGGCAGTCAGGAAACAAAGAGTAGGGATTAACAGGTCCCTTTCAGAATGGCAGGCAGTGACTAGTGGGGTACCGCAAGGCTCGGTGCAATATGTATTAATGATTTTGATGAAGGGATTACAAGTAACATTAGCAAATTTGCAGATGACACAAAGCTGGGTGGCAGTGTGAACTGTGAGGAGGATGCTATGAGAATGCAGGGTGACTTGGACAGGTTAGGTGAGTGGGCAAATGCATGGCAGATGCAGTTTAATGTGGATAAATGTGAGGTTATCCACTTTGGTAACAAAAACAGGAATGCAGATTATTATCTAAACGGTGTCAAGTTGGGAAAAGGGGAAGTACAACAGGATCTAGGGGTCTTTGTTCATCAGTCAATGAAAGTAAGCATGCAGATACAGCAGGCAGTGAAGAATGTGAATTGCATGTTTGCCTTTATAACAAGAGTAGTTGAGTATAGGAGCAAAGAGGTATTTCTGCAGTTGTACAGGGTCCTAGTGAGACCACACCTGGATTATTGTGTACAATTTGGGAATTTTAGGAACGATATTCTTGCTATTGAGGGAGTGGTTCACAAGGTTAACTCTCAGGATTGCGGGATTGTCATATGCTGAGAGAATAGAGCGGCTGGGCTTGTATACTCTGGAATTTAGAAGCATGAGAGGGGATCTTATTTGGAACATATAAGATTATTAAGGGTTTGGACACGCTAGATGCAGGAAACATGCTCCCGATGTTGGGCGAGTCCAGAACCAGGGGCTACAGTAAAAGAATAAGGTGTAAGCCATTTAGAACGGAGATGAGGAAACACTTTTTCATACAGAGTTGTGAATTTGTGGAATTCCCTGCCACAGAGGGCAGTGGAGGCAAAATCACTGAGTGGATTTAAGAGTGAGTTAGATAGAGCGCTAGGGGCTAGTGGAATCAAGGGACATGGGGAGAAGGCAGGCTCGGGTTATTGATTGGGGACGATCAGCCATGATCACAATGGCAGTGCTGGCTCGAAGGGCCGAATGGCCTCCTCCCGCACCTATTTGCTATGTATCTATGAGTCAGAGGGCAGTGGAGTCCGGTTCTCTGGATACTTTCAAGAGAGCTAGATCGGGCTCTTAAGGATTGCTGAGTCGGGAGATATGGGGAGAAGGCAGGAACGGGGTACTGATTGTGGATGATCAGCCATGATCACATTGGACGACATAGGCACGTGCCGTCAAGGTAGGCACTGCCTACCTTGACTAAAATTATAAAATGGTAATTATTAAATATAAATAGTAAAGGCATGGGAGAATAATGCCTACCTAAGAGATCGATCTCTTTGGTAGGTATAATTCTCCTTGCCTTTCATCCGCAGTACATGCGAAGGTCTGTGCAGCCGTTGACGCTGCTTCAAGCCGTCAATTTCCAGGGGACTGAAGGCAGCTAAAATTCTGCTTGGCGGGTTTTTCAAACATGGATTGCCATTATCTTAAGAAACAAAGAGAGAAGAATGGAGTTTGTGTACAAATGATGTGGTAAGTAAATTTCTTGGTGCTATGTGTTTTTAAATACCATATTTCCCAGCAATGAAGACGTTATTTTAAACCCCAAAATAAGGCACGAAAATTTACATGTCTTGGAAGCCGAAGTTGGAAGGTTGTTAGCCAAGAAAGAATGACTTGGATATCCCTCAGTACAGCAACATCAAGAACGATGTTGTACTGAGGGATAGCCAAGTCTATCCCTCATTTCTTTGTTTCTTGGTCCTCCAAAATATTCCAAATGGAATTTAGACTGGAGGTTTAAACAAGAAGATGAACATTGCTGGCAGCTGATGGGAAGAGGCTGTAAAAGGATAGTGCCGCTGGGGGAATCTTTAAATTCCGACAGCGCAATCAAGGGACCAATTGAGGTTACTCGGTTGTCAGAATTTAAGGATTTGCAGGAAGCGGCTGACATGAGTGAAGCCGGCGAGCGGCAGGTGAGAGATGTTCAGACGGAGAACACTGCCAGAGGTGAGTGGGCCGGCAGAAGGCACTGAGGTGGTGTCCAGTTCCGCTGTCCTGAGGCCGCTCGCAGCCACCCGAGCTGCTTCCCTCCCCGGCCACAATGCGGTGGCTCCACGCCCGGAGCGCCGCTGCAGCAGTGAGTGAGTTACTGGCATGATCCCCGACATCCTCCTTCTCAATGCTTCTGCCCTTCCCGCAACTTTACCCCTGGCCAGACTCCCCACACGCTGTGAAAGGAACTTTCACCCCAATTGGTCCCTTGAACAAGTATTGTCGTTCAATAAGATCACAACTGATTCAACTTGTCCCGGTGTGCTCCCGTTTTTCCCACCATCTCCACCTGCCGTCACCCTCCACCCGCCCACTCATTCAGTAATTCAGAATGAAGGAGATTTGGAAGCTTTCTTTATTTTTATTTTTTGAGTGTCAGAAATTCTATGTCCCACCAGCCTTCTTTCCAAATTTAGCAACTCAAAATGGGGGTGCATTTTCATTGCTGAGAAATATGGCACTTTATTCAAAGATTTGGCTTTTGAAAACTTTATCAAAGTCGACTGACTGCTTACGGAGAGAACAATCTGCACATGAGCGGTTTAAGATTTTTAAAAATCCAACTGACTGCCTACCCTGAGTAATTACTCACGCCACGTGCCTGCTATAACATCAATCTGAACAAAACTTGCTACAGCACGTCACAGGACAATCGTGAGTAAGGTGGGCCAATCCTGTACCGTTTTGGCAGAGTTTCCAGAACACACACACGCATACACGCAAACAAACAAAATGATAGTTTTAGTAACATAATAAAAATAATATAGATATATTAAATATTGTTTATAAAGTTCTTGAAAAATATAAAAATAAAAGAGACTGTCCTGTAATCAATTACATATAAATTTATTTCCACTAGGCATTTAGTTTTGACTGTACTTGGCAGACAATAAAACAAAATCTTGTTGCATTTGCATTTTGGAAATGTGTCTTTCCCAACCCATCCTTTGATGGAAAGAGAATGAATACAAAACTAAAATACTGCTTCAGGCTTGACATTGAGAGACCGGATTCTTTTTAATGTAGGCATGGTGTCTTTGGCTGTTGTCAATAACCAGTAGAATAATATCAAGGTTAAGAATAGTCTGAACAATGAACCATGAAGGTACATGCAACCTGCCATCCTCTATCTTTTAGTAATCTAGCTCCTAAAGTACAGGGTGGGTTTTTTTCCCTCTTATTCTTTGTCCTGTTTGAATTTTGTGTATTAAGCCTGATGGGAATTGACGTGAGATTTCCTTGGAATGGTGCAGAATTCCCACCATTCAAACTTTTTGGCGATGAAGAGTTCTGGGTAAAAGGTAATTTATTTATGTTGGAGTTCAAAATATGGAAACTTTCCGAAAATACATTCCAAATTCTTAACCACTTTAGCTCGTGTATGGTCATGTATTGACACATGTTTGTCAATAACGAAATTGTTCTTCATGATGAGAAATTGAAAAATTATATTGAAAGCTCTTCAGTATACTCTTACAAGTTAGAATAATAGTTTTTTGGAGGTCTGGCGCCGCAGGGAGAGATTGTGTCTTCTAGTTTTATGATCAATTAGCTATTTTGCACACTTTTGACAGATATAGATATAATACAAATATTTGTATGACATGTTGCCAGGTGATGGGAAATGTGTCAATTACTAGTATGAGCCCTTTTGGTAGATTAAAAACAAAAGGATAACCTGATGTTTTGGGGATCTGGTACAGAAGGGAGAGGTTGCATCTTCTAGTTCTGTGCAAGACCAATGAAATGATTGTTGACTTTAGCAGTGGTGGGCCAAGGATCCACAAAAACCTGTCTTCATTGACGGGACAGTGTTGGAGAAAGTCAAAAACTTCAAATTCCGGGTGTGTTTATCTCTGAAGATCAATCCTGGACCCAACTCCTCTACTTCATTAGAAGATTGAGGAGATTTGATATGTCGATATATACTCTTTAACTTCTACAGTGTGTACTGTAGAGAGCAAATGGACTGGTTACACCATGACCTGGTTAAGAAACTTGAAAACCCAGGAACAAAGAAGATTGCAAAAAGCGGTGAATGTTACCCAGCCCCTCACATTTACTGACTTCCCCACCATTGAAGGGATCTACAGGAGTCGCTGCCTCAAAAAGACAACGAGAATCGTCAGGACCCACATCATCCTGGCCATACTCTCATTTCACATCTGCCATCAGAAAGAAGGTATAGGAGCCTTAAAACTGTAACGTACAGGTTCACGACCAGCTTCTTCCCAACATTGCAGCCTGAAGCCAATTAAATATTGCAGCCTCCAATTAAGCTCAGAACTACATAGGTATGGGGGACATTGTTTTTATTGTTTTTGTATTTGCACTGTTATTGCTTTTTATTTGCTGAACTTTTTTGTTATTGTGTTTACAGTGTACTATGTTTACATATCTGTGGTGGTGCTGCAAGTAAGAATTTCATTGTTTTGTTTTGGGTCGTGATAATAAAACACTCTTAACTATTGATTTATTTTCAATAAAAGAAATAGTAGGAGTAGGTGCTCTGGTTCCCTGAAACTAGGTCTATTACTTAGCCAGATCATTAGCTGCTTTGTTCTTGGGCTTGGTTCTACTTTTCTACCTGTTTTCCATAACCATCTGCTGTCAGGCAACTGAACCAAACACCTTTTTAACAGCCCCTTACCAAAGATGCTGCCACATACTCTTCCTTTTGATTTCTTTGGATTTTTGTGTTGTACTTTATTTTTTGCATCATTTCAGATTGCATTAGTCTTGCACCATTCTGTTTTATCATTATTGCATGTATATTGGTACTCTGTAAGCTTCATTTCAACAAGGAAATGAATTGCCTCATGTATGACAACATAGTCATAGAGCTGCACAGCATGGAAACAGACCTTTCAGCCTAATATGTCCATTTCCATGAAGGGAAGCACTTTTTGGCATCTGGCTTGTGAAACTTTCAATCTTGTTTTAATGCCCTGTTCCATTTTAAACTTCCAGTGCTATTCTACCTAATTTGCTGCATTTTCTTCGGGTTCTATTTTCTTCACGTTCTATTTGTGAAATACTTTAAAACCACAATGCAATTTACTTTTCCATCAGACTTTTAACGAAATACAAAAACACATGTGTTTTGTATTGCTTTTGCTAAACAGTATTAAACTAATCTGGCAATTAAGAATTATCCTGAACAAAGCAACTTCCTTTTGTGAATACCTGCGATCAAGTTCCATATATTTTGAGCAGGTTCCACAAGATGTTGTTTGAATGGAATAGCATAGGAGGTAGCATAAAATTGTTGCTGGATTATTTTTGGATGGTGGACCACTCCCATTCCGTGACTGTGTTAGAATGCATGTGAAATGTTATCTGATTGTAATACAATTAAAAGTATTGCATTTCAGACGTGAACAATTGCTAATTGTGGGATGTTTTGTCAGCAAAAGCATTGCAGTAGCATTGAAATTTGACCCGTGTCATTTTCAATGTAAATTACTTTTACAGAAAACCTTAGAATTGTGGAAGTGCATGCTTCTGAAAATATTTTACTTAAAAACATATGAAAAGTCAAGGCGAGTAGTGTGATTGAGGCAGGATTCACAGAATGTAGGAACTTCAGTCCAATATGGAGACATTTTTTGTGGCTAATCTTCCTGTTTCATTGTGATCACTTCCGTCAGACTTTGTAAAGAACAGCACCAATTCCTCAATTGTATGGGAGGAAGAAAGGAAATTCCAACTAGACGCTCAAGGAACTCTTTGTGCATCATAAAATTCATTGTTAAAAATGGGTTTACCTTCCAGTGGAATTTTATTCAAAGATTTCTTAGTTTCAAAGGAATACAGCATTCAATTCAGCACATGTAAGAAAATTATATTTTTCTTGCTTTTTTTGCTTTTTGGAAGTCGTGTACTGTGCTTGCCCTGCCATCTGCCTTTCCTTTGAAACCTTCACCTGTAACTTTGTCCCTTCTATACTATTCTTCATGTGTTCCACTGGCCATCCCTCCAACCTCCTTCAAAAACTCAATTTAGCTGTATTCTGTCGCACACTAACCTGTTTACCCTTCACTAACCTTATTAACGTAGTTCCTCTTTGCCTCGTACTTTAAAAACTCTTCCTCACCTCTCCCATCTCTAAACTATATTCAGGCCTAAAATATGTCACCAGCTCCTTCACTGGT
This sequence comes from Leucoraja erinaceus, assembly GCF_028641065.1. Classification (NCBI taxonomy): domain Eukaryota; kingdom Metazoa; phylum Chordata; class Chondrichthyes; order Rajiformes; family Rajidae; genus Leucoraja; species Leucoraja erinaceus. The sequence continues at coordinate 20,331,732 of NC_073381.1, read as the reverse complement.
CTTTATCCCTTGCAGTCTAGGTCACAGAACTCTTGGGAATAATTCTTTGGAGCTCTTTATCTCCATTATTTCTGCTTATTTTGAAGTTGGGGTTAATTTTCCTCTATTTAACATACCTAAATAAGGGAGAATAAAGACTTAAATTAACGTCACAAGTACACATTTTTCATATTAAAGAGCTTGGACAGGTGGGAGAGTGGGCCAAGAAGTGGCAAATGGAACAGTGTAGTAAAGTGTGTGATCGTGCACTTTGGTAGAAAGAATGAAGGCATAGACTGCTTTCTAAATGAGTAGAAGATTCAGAAATCAGAGCTGCAAAGAGGCATGGGAGTGCTGGTGCAGGATTCCTAAATGGTTAATTTGCAGGTTGAGTTAGCATTAAAGAAGGCAAATGCAATGCTGGCATTACTTTTGAGGGGACTAGAGTATAAAAGCCAGAATGGTAAGCTGAGACTAAGACCATATTTAAAATGTTGTGAGTTGTTTTCGGCCAAGTATCTGAGGACGGGTGTGCTGGCTTTGGAGAGTGTCCAGAGGAGGCTCATGAGAATAATCCAGGGGATGATTAGAATAATATATGAATGTTTGAAGGCTCTGGCCCTGTACTGCTCAAGTTTAGAATAAAGAGGGAGGAATCTCACTGAAACCACCTGGATAATGAAAGGCCCACTGTGGACATGGAAAGGATGTTTTGAGTAATGGGAGAGTCTAGAACCAGAGGGCACAGCCTCAGAATAAAAGGACGTACTTTGAGGATGAGGAGGAATTTCTTTAGCCAGAGGGTGGTGAACCTGTGGAATTCATTGCCACTGATGGATGTGGAGGCCAAGACATTGGGTATTTTTAAAGCAAAGATTTTTAGTTTCTAAAGTAGGAAGGGTGTCAAAGGTTATGATGCGAAGGCAAGAAAATGGGGTTGAGAGGGAAAAATAAATCAACCATGATTGAATGGCAAAGTAGACTCGATAGGCTGAATGGCCTAATTCTGCTCCGTTGGCATATGGTGTGTTATAGTTTTATTTACACACTAGACTGTGGGACCCGTTGGGTCCCAGCATCACACGGAAGGGCTGGTCCCCCAACGTAATATTCCACCTTTACATTCCAATATTGGTGGCCAGTAGTGGGGAGTGGGGGGGGGGGGGGTTCTGGAGCACTAGTATGGGTGTTGTGCGCTGAAGGGACTGGTTTCTAGAGGGCTAGTATGGACATTGTGGGCCGAATGGATTCTTGGGCTGGTGGCTCAAGCCAGTCACTCAAGCCTGTTGTGCTGGCAGTCACTCACTCACGCAGTTGACTCACGGCTATTCCCTGAAATTCCATTTCAAGCAGTGTGCAAGGGCCCAAATTCAAGTGCAGTTTCATACCATTGCCAGCAGGATGCAAGGCCATTAAAGACAGCGAGTCGTGACCTCTCCCTCCCCATCTTGCAGAGACTGAGCCACGCCCACACTTCTGGGTTTTATAGTCCCTCCACCAGAAGGGCCCTGGCCTTCATGGCGTGATTGACGGGAGAGAGAATCTCAACATTTTTTAAACTAATAACTCTTATTTTTCATCGATGGGAAAAATCCTCAGCACCTGATAAGCGGCTGGTAAGATGGCCAAAAATCACAGCCGTACGTGGTAGCATTTTTTCTAAAATCAATATAAAGCGGAAACAGGAAGTGGTCAAGATTAGACCTTTAATTATATAAAGGCAAGGCAGCTCTAATTAGGAAAGGCAACTCTAAATAGGCAAGGCAGCTTGCTTTAGCATTTTCAAAACCAAAGGCAACGCAGCTTGCTTTAGCATTTTCAAAACCAAAAGACACTTTTGCATTTTCAAACTACATTTTCAAACCACATTAAGGGACCTGACAGGTCGGTAAAACCACTCACAGTCTAGTAGACATGTGTTCAGTGTTATTCACAGCTCAGACGGAGAATTGTGACCTCTCGCTCCCCCATCTTGCAGAGAACTGAGACACTTCCACACTTCCGGGCTTTATAGTCCCTCCGGAAGGGGCATGGCCTTCAGGAGAGAGAATCGCAACATTTTTTAAACACTAATAACTCTTTTATTTTTCAACAATGGGAAAAGTCCTCTTGTCCTGCGCAGTGGAGGGGGGACTCTGAGTAAGATGGCCAAAGATCACAGCCGTAAGTGGCAGCGTTTTTTCTAAAATCAATATACAGAACATCAGGAAGCGGTCAAGATCAGACATTTAGTAATATAGATATTGGCTCTGCTGAATCAATAAATCAAGGATTATTTTCAAATACAAATTAAAACATTTTCTCAGCTGTGTTCCTTGGGACCTGAAGATTTCATTCATGCATTTTGATTTGAATTTCAGCCACATATTGCTAAAAATTCAAAGTTGAGTTATTGTATCTGCTAAAGCTGATATAAAACAAATGACCTTGTGTAGGGTCTAATTCACTTTGGAGGATTAGCATGATCTCTACCCTGTGAATTTCTAGTTGATTTGGTATTTTATTTCCGTTTGTTCGTGTTATTGTGTAAACATCTGTTCAATACAACGTCTTGCATTCTAGACTCTCATTGCATATTTTATCCAGTCTTCGTTGTTGGATTAAATTACTTTCATTGTCCAGATTTTAATTCAAAAGCTGTAAGAAATAAGAGCAGGTAAAGACTGTTCAGAACTAATTTTGTCACTCAATATGATGACTAATCTTCAATCTTTAATTCCTTTTCCTACGCAAAATTCTGAAGGTTCTGAATAAAATATTTATTTCCATTCATAACTGGGTGACCCTTCGTCTTGGAATCGTAGCCCCATTCCTTGCCTGCATAGCATCAAATTTGTTTTCCAGCATCTAATCTATCAATTGCATAAGCATTATGTTTTAAAAGAAGAGAGCCTCTAATTCTTCTAATCCATAGAAAATATAGGTTCACCCTCTAAATATTGCTCATGTTCAATTCAGCAACCGCCTCCCACATCTCTAAGACAGCTCTACCTGTAGGGAGTTATGGGAATCTGGGTCCATGGATTATTAATCATTTGCCATCTGTGTTGTATTGTGAAAGCAGGTGGTGGAGGTCCTTTATTTTTGAAGTTGTTCATTGTAACTTCTATTCTGTCATTTTCTTCTGTGAACAGGTCGATGTTGGAGTTTAGCCTTCAATTGTGCCCAGATGCAGATGTCACATACTACAGCATAGTTTCGGAAGTTAGAAAGACCTTTGTTCTGGAGTAGTGGCAAAATAGGTTGAACAGTTTCCTATTCTATACATTTACCTCAAAGTCAAGAGTGTTTTATCGTCGTATGTCCCAGATAGAACAATGAAATTCTTACTTGCTGCAGCACAACGGAATATTAAACCTAGTGCACTGTAAACAAAATAATAAACACACTCACACGTACACATATACGTTCACACACTGACAAAGACCCATCATTTATTTATTTGCCTCTGTGCTCCACAATTTGAGATTTGTAATAGCAAAAATCACATGTGGTTAAAGTGCACATTGTCAGATTTTATTAAAAGCCCTGCCACAGTTGCCGAAGATCCGCCTCATCCTCCAGCTTTGAGTGGAAGTCCCTTTTGGCCTTTTTGATAGCCTTGTCAAGGTCGCCTAGACTTCTCTTAGAAGTCTGTGTCACCAGACCTGAATGCCCGGTATCTGATCCTCAGAAGAATGCGGATATCCTGGTTCATCCAAGGCTTCTGGTTGGGAAACACTAGGATGGTTTTTGAAGGAACACAGTCATCCACACATTTCCTTTTGAAGCCTGTAATGTATTCATTCAGGTCTTTTGCCGAGTCCTTGAACATTGCCCAGTCTACTGACTGCAAGCAGTCCCGTAGTTGCTCCTCTGCCTTCCCTGACAACTCTGTGCTGTCCTCGCCTCTGGGGGTGTGCTCTTCGGTTGCTGCCTGTATGCAGGAAGAAGCAGCTCCGCAGAATGGTAGGATTTCCTGAAGTGGGGGCGCGAGATAGAGCATCCTTGATGGTTGTATAGCAGTGATCAAGGGTGTTTAATCTTCTGGTGCTGCAGGGGACATGTTGGTGGTAGTTCTGGAGTGATTTATTTTTCAGGTTGGCTTTGTTGAAGTCCCTGGCTATGGTTGTAAAGACTTGGGGTGCGCTGACTGGTGCTTGTTGACCACGGCGTGCAGCTCCTCCAATGCTAGACGAACGTCTAGCTGGGCTGGGATGTAGACCGCGGTCAGGATGATGGAGGTGAATTCCCTCAGGAGGTAGGAGGGACGGCACTTCACTGCCAGATGTTCCAGGTGTGGAGTTAGACAGAACTGCCACGTCTGAGCACCACGAAGAGTTGACCATGAGGCAGACGCCTCTCCCTTTCCCAGATGCCTGCATTCAGTCCATACGATGGATGGAAAAAACTTTGGGCTGCATGGCCGCGTCTGGGGAGCTGGGGGGCGAGCCATGTCTCTGTGAAACAGAACACAGCATTCCCTCAGCTCCATTTGCTAAAGCAGCCTTGACCTTAAGTCCTCCACTTTATTTTCAAGTGATTGTAAATTGGCTAGTTGGATGATGAGGGGAGGGGGTTGCAGTCCCCCGCGCTTCCAACAATTCGATTCCAACAAGAAGCTTGTTGGACCAAGGTGCAATTCTATGGCGAGAAAGGTTTATAAAGATTCTAGAATGACACAGCCTTGCTTAATGCCAGTTTGCCCTGAGATTATGTCTCTTGTGGATCTATTAATTAAACTTATAGGTAAAGGCACCAGCTGCTGGAGTAATTTAGTAGGTCAAGTAGCATATCTGGAGATCATGGGATAGGTGATGTTTCCGTTCAGGACTCTTCTTCAGACATTGAGTCGGAAGAAGGGATCCAACCTAAAGCAACACCTATCCATGTTTTCCCAGAGATGCTGCCTGACCTGCTGAGTTACTCTAGCACTTTGTATGGTTATATGGTTTGTGTACTTGTGTATTAAACAGCATCTGCTGCTATTTGTTTCTACAATTAAAATTGTGCTACCATGTGCCAGACATAAGATGGAAATAGATTTCTGTTGGCAGCCAAATTTGGGAAGGATGCTTCACAGTGCTTCACATTTAAGGCTTTTGAGGTCAACAAAAAAACGTGTAAAGTGGTTGATGCTGCACTTTGTAGGCAGATGTGAACCATCAAGTCTATTTGTTTGCTGAATGTAATAACTATGGTTTGTGTACAGGCAACCCACAGGAGCCGTCAATATTTCTGAGCCTCTCCCCATTAATAAACGATTATTAGAAAATAGGTGCAGGAGGAGGCCATTCGGCCCTTCGAGCCAGCACCACCATTCATTATGATCATGGCTATTGTTACCCTTGGTGGGTATCATTTGTGTATATTTTATTTCACAATCATGTTTTCACCTATTTTTTTTTTTTGCCCGCACTTTTAAACTCTCCATATCCATTTGAAGTATTTTGGCATCCTGCTCACAGCCTGCTTTACAAATTGGCTTTGATATGTGGCAGCGACGCTTCTGCCGACTATATTCAAAGCTCAAATGAATCGTGTTTTGAAGAGCCGTCATTGATATTATTCCCAATTATTTATTTTTCACTGTAAAACAGCTTCCAAAAAGAAGTCTGTTAATATTATATAATTATCTTTCAGAATATGTGGCATGTCTGGCTTCACCTCATAAACTAGGTGAAATGCTGAATTATAAAACTTACTAATTAAAGAATTATGGAGATATGCAGAAAAATGAATTTGGATCCAATTGGCATAGCAGCAGATGATTTTCTACTGCAATGCTTTTGTACTGCATCAGTCCAATGGTTCATATAATGTGCAAGTTGATGAAGTTAAATAAGCGAGTTTTGTGTTCCGACTGCGTATGCCCAGGTCATAGGTCTCTGGAGATAATCATTGGATCGAACCGGGTCTCCCCCGCTGCAAGTGCTGTTGAATTGCTCTTAGCGACACGAGTTCTCCCTTCTCCACTGGTCCAGTGACAATCTAATGAATCGCGGTCATGTCCCCCTCAGCCTGGGTGTATGGGTTCCATTCTCACTCTGGCTTCCCTCTCGAGTTAAACAGGGTTATTATACAGGGGTGAACCAGGCACCTCTCTCCTGCATAACACAGGAGGCAGATTTGTGAGGGAATTCTCACTACCATCCCTTCACGAGTGTCCCATCCCTGTCCGGAGGTGGTTGGAAGTGCCCGTCCCTGTCCGGTAACGGCCGCGGACTTGCAGCCGGCGCGGGAGGAAAAAGCCCCTCTCCCGTTTCCCCAGTCCCTGCTGCCTCCTGCCATCTATCCCTTTGACCGCCGCTCCTATCTGGGAACCGCTGCTCAGCGATTCCCGTCGCATCAGCGATTGAGGCCAGAGCTCCGGGTCTGGGGAGAAATCCCCCACATTCAATGGGACCCGATTCCCTCGACATCATCACAGGTCACAGAGAGACCTCGGTGGGATGGTGACTGTTGGCTGCGCCTCTCACTTTTTGCTGTGGCTGTCGGTTGGCCACCTTGATGCTGGTGGGGGCCAAGGGCCAGCCATCGGCGGGGAAGCACACTGGGTGCTGGAGAAGGGTCTCGACCCGAAACATCACCATTCCTTTTCTCCAGGGATGCTGCCTGTCCCGCTGAGTTGCTGCAGCGTTTTGTGTGTCCCTGTTGATGGCTGGTGCTCCAGGAGGGGAGAGGGGAGGGGGGGGGGGGGGGGGGGGGGTGCAGCTAGCGGTCCGCGGCCCATCGTGGAGCGGCTTACTCTGGAGTTGGAGCAGGTTTGGCTGGAGTTGGCGCTTCTTCTCCACGCTGGCTGTGGGCCACCACTGCTCTGGGCCATTGTCCTGTCGGTCTTGGGCTGTCGGTTGGCCCAGCAGGGCAGAGCTGGGGTTGGTGCTTCTTCTCGCTGGCTGTGGGCCGCTGTCCCATCGGTCCGGGGATGGGACACTTGGGTGGGAGGGGGGTGGGGGTCCGGCAGCGCTTGCGGCGCCGGGGACCCGGGTTCGATCCTGGCTGCGGATGAGGCGCGGTTCTGTGTGCTCTCAGCCGCTGAAAATTGTCTCTCTGCCGGTCCAGTCTCCCCCTGTCTCCCACTCGCATCTGCCCCTGCTCTCCTGCTACTTGGCACCCCCGTTAAATATATTTTTACACATAAATCATGAATAAAGATAAGAATTTACATTATGCTTTTTCTTTATATTGAGTGACCTTTGACAAATCCCATGATTCCTTTTATGAATACCAAACTCGCTTATTAGCAACAATGCTGTGTGGAAATTGGCTAGAATTATTTATTCAGGAAAGCATGAAGGTGAAATTGCTTTATGATCATGTACTCCAATTTATTTGTAGCTTAAGAAATGATGCGTACATCAGTGTTAGAGTAACTTTATAGTTGCATAACTTCCAATGTTCATGTGTGCAGAAGGATGAAATAAGTCAATTTTGTTTTGTTTTGGAAACATTATTGTAGATTACAAATCTTTTTGTTAGTCCACTGTTTGAAATGTGGCCCCATCTGGCTAGTTACAGCTTTCAATGGCATTCTCCCAAAGATTCATCAGGAAGACGCAGGTTTCCATGACAGCCAAACAGCCGTTGCTGAAAGACCTGTATAATATGAAAAGGACTGCACCCTTCCAGCTTGCCGTTTCAATGCAGAATACAAGTGTATTTGAGGAGTTACATTTTGCCTTGTATGATTATTTGGAAAATAAATTGGTCCTTCTAGGTTTTTGGTTTGTATTTGCCTCGCATGATTTAGCGAAGGTGTGTTTTAAAACATTTTTTGTCTCTCAAACATATCAAACAAATGTGGTTACATAAAATCAGAATATGTTTAGAACCCTACTTTGTTGTTTGGACTGAGTAGGAAGTCACAGTTTTAATTGCAGATCCAGATGATAAAAATCACTTCTAATTTCCTTTGATAATTTTACTGTCTACAAGCTATTTTTAATGTCAGATGCTGAATTCTCACTGAATCAAAGTTTGTAGCAACAGTGCAAGAGTTAAGAGTTATTGCTGGAAACAGCATATCCCTCCACAGCGCAATACAGGTAATCCACAGCATACGTAAGGGTTATGTTCCGTGAACCATTGTTGGTCTGATTTTCCGTGTTGAAATCACTATCTCCACTCCCTGCCCCAAATCACTAATGACCAGCCTCCAAATTGCTTTGAGGCTGGTCATGATGGTCAGCTTCAACCTCCCTTACAACCAAGCTCAACTGCAGTTTGCCTAGCACTGCAACAGGTCCACAGCAGGTGCCTCTCCCTGGAAAATCTGGATAATGAGGTTGCCTATGTCAGGGTCCTACTTTTTGACGATAGTAACATCTTCAATACTGTAATTTCAACCTAACGCCTTTCCAAATTCCAGGACCGAGGATTCGACACTTGCCTCTGCAAATGGCTCCTTGATTCCTTGACCCACAGACCGCAATCAGTAAGATTATCCTCCATGATAATTTGATTTTTTTTGTTTGGTATACAAGGACATGCAGAGCTCTCTGTCTACCAGTGCTTTTCAGTCTCTTGCCGTTTGGGGTTAAAAAGCGCAAATTTTCTAAGAAAAGTGGATCATCTAACACAGGGGTCAGCAACCCACGGACTGGATCCGGCCCGTAACCAGAAATCACCGGCCCGCAGGCTTTTTTTTTTTTTTTTTTCCAATTAGTTTTCGCGACCTGGGAACTGCAGCCAGTCCTGGGGCACACGGGCGACCTGGGAACTGCAGCTAGTCCCGGGGATGCGAGGATATCTGGGAACTGCAAAAAACTAATTGAAAAACACATGAAAACTAATGCGAAAAACAGCACCAAGTGTCACACTAGTTAGTCTGTATTATTAGTATGTATTATTACTAATTTATGTATTATTGGTATTATTACTAATTACTAATTTAGTTAGTATGTACTATTACCTTCATTTATTAATTACTAGACTAAGTGGGACCCGTTGGGTCCCAGCATCACACGGGAGGGCTGGTCACCAACATTGCGTGAACACAATTGTGAACACAAACTTGTTAAAAAAGGCGAGGCAAACAATCGGGCTGCAGACACCCGACAACCAAAATTCATTTTGTGAACACAAACGTGTTTAAAAAGGCGAGGCAAACAATTGGGCTGCAGACACCCGACAACCAAAATTCATTGTTATTCGCAGCTCAGAGGCCGTGACCCTGATCTGGCAGAGACTGAGTGAGGCACGACACTTCCTGGTTTTATAGTCACTTCCCCTGCCGCCAGCGGGGGCAGCAGAGAGAAAGGGGAATTTTGTAAAAACATTAATATCTCTCTCATTTATCATCGACGGAAAAAAAATCCTCCTCACTCATACGACGAAGGGGGCTCTGAGCGAGGTGGCCAAAAATGATGTCCGTAGGTGGCGGCGTTCTCTCGGAAATCGCGGCACAGTCTGCAAAAAGTGATCAAGATCAGAGATTTAGTAATATAGATTCCTGAGATCAGGGCACTGTGTTGTGAAGAGACTGTGCTTTATACTCTGGAGGTTCGAAGAATGGATGGTGATCTCTTTAAAGTATACATCATTCTTTGAGGCATTTACCAGATAGATGTGGAGATTGCCTGGAGAATTACTGCAAAATGAGTAATTCTCTACAAAACCAAATAGGTTGATTTCTTTACATGAAAAGCTGGGGAATTCTTTACCCTAAAAGGCTTGAGGAATGCTCAGTTGAGTATTTTCCAGTCTGAGCTTGATAAAGAGTACAACAAACAGGATCTGGGCTTTTAAAAAAAATCTTGTTTATTATATTGTTTACATATATTTACATATTCTATTGTGCTGCTGTAAGTAAGAATTTCATTGTTGTATCTGGGACATATGACAATAAAACACCCTTGACTCTACTCCATATTGTAGACCATTTGTTGTATATATCATATGACAGTAACAATGATTTAATTTTTTTTGTCTTTTGAATCTGGTGTAATGTGTTACTAAATTCTGCTGTTATGTCCTCCAAATAGTGCCGTAACGTTATACATGCTGTCATTTTTCTCTTTCAGCCATTCCACCCTCTTGTAAACTTGAAATGTTCCAGAGACCTTCAGCCGTTCCTCTGTGCAATGTATGCCCCAATATGCACTGAATATGGGCGTTTTACTTGGCCATGCCGTAAACTGTGCCAGCGAGCTTATATGGAGTGTCATAAGCTAATGGAAATGTTTGGAGTGACATGGCCAGAAGAGATGGAGTGTGCAAAGTAAGAAAGAAGTTTAATCCTTCTGAATCAAAACTGAACTTGAAAGAATAGCAACGTTGAAAATGTGACAGAAAATGTTGGAGATTCACAGCAAATCTCAGTTTCTGGGATGGAAAAAGTTGAAAAGTTATGGCTGAATAAATGTTCTTGCCAAAAAAAAATTGCCCCCTTTTCTGACCTATGGGCTTTTACAGTTGTTTCTGTTTTCTTGAAGATTTGTGTTTTAGCATGGCAGTCCTCAAGGTTCAGATCTAACTCTGTTACCTTCCTTTTGTATAAGCTTAAACTGCCATTAAATTAGAAATTCTTATCATAAATGTTATATAGTGCTCTCCAGTATGTTTGGGCCAAAGACCCATCATTTATTTATTTGACTGTGCTCCACAATTTGAGATTTGTAATAGAAACAATCATATGTGGTTCAAGTACACATTGTCAGATTTTATTGAAGGGTATTTTTATACATTTTAGTTTCACCATGTAGAAATTACAGCAGTGTTTATACATGAATCACTGATACATCAATTATTGATTTTAGAGTCGTACTAATTGCCAAGTGGAATGACAGTTGAAAAGATGAGAGTTGTCTCTGACAACTAATTATTCTGATTTCTTGTCAACCGTGGGTTCTTCCAACTAATTACACTTGCTAAACATTTTGTCAATGCCTCCAAATTGATTTTTTTTTTAATGTAGTAATCAATGAATTTGTGGGAATTGGATATCAATGGGACAACAATTGAATGTTTTGTTTTGTTCATGCTCCCCAGGTTTCCAGATTGTGATGAAGGCTATCCACGCCAAACAGACTCTGTTTCAGATGGTGACCCCACAGAGGAGGCCCCAATGGCTGTGCAGAGAGACTATGGTTTCTGGTGCCCAAGGGAATTGAAAATCAATCCAGAACATGGCTATTCTTTCCTGGGGGTTGCAGACTGTTCACCTCCTTGCCCTAACATGTATTTCAGACGTGAAGAACTGTCCTTTGCCAGGTACTTCATTGGTGTGATATCCATTGTCTGCCTGTCTGCCACACTCTTCACCTTCCTCACATTCCTCATTGATGTCAAACGATTCCGCTACCCGGAGCGCCCTATCATATTTTATGCAGTCTGTTACATGATGGTTTCCTTAGTGTTTTTTATTGGTTTTCTTCTTGAGGACACAGTTGCCTGCAACAGAAATGATCCTTCAGTTTACAAAGCATCCACAGTGACACAGGGCTCCCACAATAAAGCATGTACTATCCTGTTTATGGTGCTGTACTTCTTCACAATGGCTGGCTCAGTTTGGTGGGTCGTCCTTACCATAACGTGGTTTTTAGCTGCCGTTCCCAAATGGGGCAGTGAGGCAATAGAAAAGAAAGCCTTACTGTTTCATGCAAGTGCCTGGGGGATCCCAGGGACACTCACCATAATCCTCCTCGCCATGAACAAAATCGAAGGGGACAATATCAGTGGCGTTTGCTTTGTTGGATTGTACAATGTTGATGCACTGCGGTATTTTGTCCTGGCTCCATTGTGTCTCTATGTGGTGGTGGGGGTTTCCTTGTTGCTGGCAGGTATAATATCACTGAACCGTGTGCGGATTGAAATCCCATTGGAGAAAGAGAATCAGGACAAGCTGGTGAAGTTCATGATCCGAATTGGTGTGTTCAGCGTTCTCTATCTCGTCCCACTCCTTGTCGTGATTGGATGTTATTTCTACGAGCAAGCATTCCGAACTGTGTGGGAGACGACATGGATTCAGGAACGGTGTCGTGAATATCACATTCCCTGCCCTTACCAGGTATGCACTTTAGAGGCATTTAACATTTTGAGGACACAGTTGCCTGCAACAGAAATGATCCTTCAGTTTACAAAGCATCCACAGTGACACAGGGCTCCCACAATAAAGCATGTACTATCCTGTTTATGGTGCTGTACTTCTTCACAATGGCTGGCTCAGTTTGGTGGGTCGTCCTTACCATAACGTGGTTTTTAGCTGCCGTTCCCAAATGGGGCAGTGAGGCAATAGAAAAGAAAGCCTTACTGTTTCATGCAAGTGCCTGGGGGATCCCAGGGACACTCACCATAATCCTCCTCGCCATGAACAAAATCGAAGGGGACAATATCAGTGGCGTTTGCTTTGTTGGATTGTACAATGTTGATGCACTGCGGTATTTTGTCCTGGCTCCATTGTGTCTCTATGTGGTGGTGGGGGTTTCCTTGTTGCTGGCAGGTATAATATCACTGAACCGTGTGCGGATTGAAATCCCATTGGAGAAAGAGAATCAGGACAAGCTGGTGAAGTTCATGATCCGAATTGGTGTGTTCAGCGTTCTCTATCTCGTCCCACTCCTTGTCGTGATTGGATGTTATTTCTACGAGCAAGCATTCCGAACTGTGTGGGAGACGACATGGATTCAGGAACGGTGCCGTGAATATCACATTCCCTGCCCTTACCAGGTATGCACTTTAGAGGCATTTAACAAAGTCATCCAGGATGGTTGATTAGGATAGTAAAAGCCTGAAGGGAAGGTGGTAAATTGTATTTACAACTGGCTCAGTGGCAGGAAAGCAAAGATTAAAATGGGAATTTTAGTGGCTGGTTAAATGCAGTGGAGTTCTTCAGGGATTAACACAATAGTTTAGAGGTTTGCAGATTATACCAATACTAGGAGCAAGCTTGATAGTGAGCAAGAAAGTTCACTAAGTGAGCAAGAAAGACTGAGGCAGAATACAAGAACAGGAAGGCTTTACTGGAACAGCATAGGACATTAAGCCAAGTTGGAGTACAGTTACAGTTTTGGTCACCATGTTACCAGAGGAATTGATGCAGGGAACCCTAATGAATATGTTGCCAGAGCTGGAGAGAACAGAGGGATGGCTGAGATAACAAGCCTATCAAATTTATCAAGATGTTTCTCTCCTCTTTCCACCCTCGCCCCACCCCCACAACCTTCACTGTCTTCAACGTAGAAGCACCTGGTTTCTCACATTTGCTCATCTATTGACCTGGAACGTCAGCTCTGCATCTCTGCACATTCATGCTGCTTAAGCTGCTAAATGTTTCTAGAGCTTTGGTTTTATTTTTCATTTCCATCTCGTCTACCTTTATTGCTTTGGTCAGAAGCCCTTTGCCTTTTTAACCATATAATATAACCATATAACAATTACAGCACGGAAACAGGCCATCTCGACCCTTCTAGTCCGTGCCGAACACATAATCTCCCCTAGTCCCATATACCTGCGCTCAGACCATAACCCTCCATTCCCTTTCCATCCATATAACTATCCAATTTATTTTTAAATGATAAAAACGAACCTGCCTCCACCACCTTCACTGGAAGCTCATTCCACACAGCTACCACTCTCTGAGTAAAGAAGTTCCCCCTCATGTTACCCCTAAACTTCAGTCCCTTAATTCTCATGTCATGTCCCCTTGTTTGAATCTTCCCTACTCTCAGTGGGAAAAGCTTTTCCACGTCAACTCTGTCTATCCCTCTCATCATTTTAAAAACCTCTATCTTTAAAGTCCCCCCTTAACCTTCTGCGCTCCAAAGAATAAAGCCCTAACTTGTTCAACCTTTCTCTGTAACTTAGTTGCTGAAACCCAGGCAACATTCTAGTAAATCTCCTCTGTACTCTCTCTATTTTGTTGACATCCTTCCTATAATTAGGCGACCAAAACTGTACACCATACTCCAGAATTGGCCTCACCAATGCCTTGTACAATTTTAACATTACATCCAAACTTCTATACTCAATGCTCTGATTTATAAAGGCCAGCACACCAAAAGCTTTCTTTACCACCCTATCTACATGAGATTCCACTTTCAGGGAACTGTGCACAGTTATTCCCAGATCCCTCTGTTCACCTACATTCTTCAATTCCCTACCATTTACCATGTACGTCCTATTTTGATTTGTCCTGCCAAGATGTAGCACCTCACACTTATCAGCATTAAACTCCATCTGCCATCTTTCAGCCCACTCTTCCAACTGGCATAAATCTCTCTGTAGACTTTGAAACTCTACTTCATTACCCGCAACCCCACCTATCTTAGTATCATCTGCATACTTACTAATCCAATTTACCACACCATCATCCAGATCATTGATGTACATGACAAACAACAGTGGACCCAACACAGATCCCTGTGGCACCCCACTCATCACTGGCCTCCAACCTGACAAACAACCATCCACCATTACTCTCTGGCATCTCCCATTCAGCCACTGTTGAATCCATCTTGCTACTCCACCATTAATACCCAACCATTGAACCTTCTTAACCAACCTTCCATGAGGAACCTTGTCAAAGGCCTTACTGAAGTCCATATATACAACATCCACTGTGTTACCCTCATCAATTTCCCGTGTAACATCTTCAAAAAATTCAAGAAGATTAGTTAAACAAGACCTTCCAGGCACAAATCCATGTTGACTGTTCCTAATCAGACCCTGTTTATCCAGATGCTTATATATATTATCTCTAAGTATTCTTTCCATTAATTTGCCCACCACTGACGTCAAACTAACAGGTCTATAATTGCTAGGTTTACTCTTAGACCCCTTTTTAAACAATGGAACAACATGCGCAGTACGCCAATCCTCCGGCACTATTCCCGTTTCTAATGACATTTGAAATATTTATGCCATACCCCCTGATATTTCTACACTAACTTCCCTCAATGTCCTAGGGAATATCCTGTCCGGACCTGGAGACTTATCCACTTTTATATTTCTCAAAAGTGTCAGTACTTCCTCTTCTTTGATCCTCATAGTTTCCATAGCTACTCTACTTGTTTCCCTTACCTCACATAATTCAATATCCTTCTCCTTGGTGAATACCGAAGAAAAGAAACTGTTCAATATCTCCCCCATCTCTTTTGGCTCTGCAGATAGTTGTCCACTCTGACTCTCTAATGGACCAATTTTATCCCTCGTTATCCTTTTGCTATTAATATAGCGGTAGAAACCCTTCGGATTTACTTTTACCTTACTTGTCAAAGCAACCTCGTATCTTCTTTTAGCTTTTCTAATTTTGTTGATAATTTCTTCCACTTTGCCAACAGTCTTGCATTTCTCAACATAAATGACAGTTGGGTTATACAAGCTCAAAGTTTTGCAGACACTTCAGGATATAATATAGTCACAAGGGATTTGTCTAAAGTTTCAGGAACAGATGACTCCAGTGTAATGTACAAAGAGGTCTGAACAGTTGAAATAATTTAACAATTCTGAGGTGAGATGTTTTACAAGTTGAGTAAATATTCTTAAGACAGTACTAATTTGGTAATGGACTATAATTTATAATTTATAATTCATCTGTCAGAGCAATAATAGCCACTAGCAATTGAAGAAACACCTGAAAGTGAGATTCTCTGCAGTTGATAAGCACTTTTTGTTTATATGGTCCATGATACTGCTAAGGTGTTTAGAAATGGTAAGCCTTTGCTCCATCTGGTTATTAGGAAATGCTCTTTATTCATTTTAAGACTCATTGCGTAAATGTAGAGAGAGAAGAGCAGATTGCATGTGTCGTGACAAGATGTGGTATGGCTTGGTGAGGTAGTGTTTGGGATTGGGGAATGCAAATAATTCAAGATATTAATCGTAACTGAGTCGATTATACAACTCTCCACCTTTATAGACAATAGGTGCACGAGTAGGCCATTCGGCCCTTCGAGCCAGCACCCCATTCAATGTGATCATGGCTGATCATCCCCAATCAGTACCCCGTTCCTGCCTTCTCACCATATCCCCTGACTCTGCTATCTTTAAGATCCCTATCTAGCTCTCTCTTGAAAGTATCCAGAGAACCAGCTTCCACCGCCTTCTGAGGCAGAGAATTCCACAGACTCCGAACTCTCTATGAGAAAAAGTGTTGCCTCGTCTCTGTTCTAAATGGCTTACCCTTTATTCTTAAACTGTGGCCCCATGTTCTGGACTCCCCCAACATTGGGAACATGTTTCCTGCCTCTAGCATGTCCAAACCCTTAACAATCTTTATGTTTCAATAAGATCCTCTCGTCCTTCTAAACTCCAGAGTGTACAAGTCCAGCCGCTCCATTCTCTCAGCATATGACAGTCCTGCCATCCTGGGAATTAACCTTGTAAACCTACGCTGCACTCCCGCCATAGCAAGTATGTCCTTCCTCAAATTAGGGGACCAAAACTGCACACAATACTCCAGGTGTGGTCTCACTAGGCCAATACCAATTCCAAAATCTTGTAGACTACAGGTCTCAATGTAAACATCCTATTACTTAAATGTAAGGAAGATTTCTACCGCGACCATCCTTTAACCAATCCAGTCCTGGATTCTTGCCACTCTGGATGGAGGAGAAAAGTCCTCGCCTCTAAGCCTACAAGATTCTTCAAATAAGTACCCCCTTTTTGTTATTCTTGTTTAAGGGAAATAATCCTTATTGTTTTTCTACCCCAACCCTTATTTTACACCCTTCAATTGAACCTTCTCTCAGGATCAAAACTAAAGAGCTGTAGCCTAAGCAGGATTTGTTCATCTCTAAAGTTTTCCAATTCTGGCATCATCTACCCTCTGCATCCTTCCAGTAATGTGACAGATACTTTATGCAGCACTCCGTGCTCTGTACAGATTTAGCATCGCTTCCTTGTTTTTGTAATCTATGTTGCAGCTAAATAAATAAACATCGTGCTAAATTGTTATCCCTTTCGAGGTGACGCAAGTGAGCCGCCCTGATCTTATACTCTTCCTGATGAAGTATCTGATGGCTTTGGTGGTCGGGATCCCATCCGTGTTCTGGGTTGGCAGTAAGAAGACCTGTTTTGAATGGGCCAGCTTCTTCCATGGGCGCAAGAAGAAAGAGTGAGTTTTCTGCTGTCATTTGTCATCCTATTTTATCAATCCATTTTGCAAGGAAATGTAGCATTCAAAGGGGTGTGTGTGAGTGGGAAACTGGGAAGCATGCTAGATATGTTGGGATTATTATTTGGCAGAAAAAAACTCCTATTCTTAGTTGCCCAAGACGCAGCCTTCCTCCAGTTCCCCATTGCACTTTGTGTGAGCACCATGTCTGCCCTATCTGCTAATGCAGCTGTTTAAATTCTGCAACAGCACCCCAAATGTGGCTCAAATTCAACATCCAGTTTTTGTAGGCTTAAATTACCATTCAAGTGAGATCCACAAACTCCAGACACAGCTAATGAAGATGCTGGTAATACCACCGCTTGGTATGCACTTTGTCATATTCCTTGTGGCAAAGAAGTGAGACCATTCAGCCCATCGAGCCTATATCAGCTGGAGACCAATCCCATTTCCCCTATAACCTGTTCTCACCCCATTCTGATCAATTCAACCACCCACTTGCGCGAGGGGCAATTTACAGAGTTGGCCAATTAACCGACCAAACCGCATGTTTTTATAGACAATAGGTGCAGGAGTAGGTCATTTGGCCCTTCGAGCCAGCACCGCCATTCAATGTGATCATGGCTGATCATCCACAATCAGTACCCCGTTCCTGCTTTCTCCCCTTGTCCCTTGACTCCGCTATCTTTAAGAGCTCCGTCTAGCTCTCTTGAAAGCATCCAGAGCAGCAGCCTCCACCGCCCTCTGAGGCAGAGAATTCCACAGACTCACAACTCGGTGGAAACGGTGTTTTTTGTCATTTCCGTTCTAAATGGCTTACCCCTTATTCTTAAACTGTGGCTCCTGGTTCTGGACTCCCCCAACATCGGGAACATGTTTCCCGCCTTTAGCGTGTCCAAGCCCTTAACAATCTTATATGTTTCAATAAGATCCCCCCTCATCCTAAATTTCAGAGTATACAAGCCCAGCATCTCCATTCTATCAGCATATGATAGTCCCGCCATCCTGAGAATTAACCTTGTGAACCTACGCTGCACTCCCTCAATAGCAAGAATGTCCTTCCTAAAATTTGGAGACCAAAACTGCACACAATACTCCAGGTGTGGTCTCAACAGTGCCCTGTACAACTGCAGAAGGACCTCTTTGCTCTTATACTCAACTCTTCGTGTTATGAAGGCCAACATGCCATTTGCTTTCTTCACTGCCTGCTGTACCTGCATATTTACTTCGAGTGACGGATGAACACGTGATGTGATGTTTGGGATGTGAAAAGAAACTGGAGCACCCTCAACTTGCAGGTTAATGTGGAGAACACATGTAATGGGGAGAGCAACTCGACACTGCTCCAATGGCCAGAGTTGTTGGAACTGTAAGGCAGCAGCTCGACTCATTGCATCATACTGCTACTCCTGGACTTGGCTTATCCCTGATCAGGACTGGCGCACACCCATTTGAACATGGTTGTTCTTTAAATCCACATGCGATTACTCCACTATAGCTGAAACAGTTCCACTGGGTGGCGCCAGCAATGGCTGCCTCGCCAACAGTTTGTTTGTCCCTTCCTTCTTTGTGTTTTAATGGTATGCTTTTAGTGGTCATTGACTTGTTTCATGTAGGAGGTTGGGGGGAACTTTTTCTAATCTCTCACCTCGACGGAGTTGCGATTTTTTTTTTTTTTTTTCCCTGCCGTATCGTATCTCCGTCCGCACTGCGGCATAACATCGAGGAGTTGGCAGCCTTTGCTGGAGACCGACTTCTGAGAGCCTGTGGACTTACCATTGCGGAGCCCGAGATCCCTTTTGCCAACGATCGACCTCAGAGCTCGAACCGTGGGTGCTTGCGGACTTAACATCATGGAGCGCGCGGTGTCTGGTCAGAGACCGACTTCAGGAACTCCTAGCTGCAAGAGCTTCGGCTGCCCCAACGCGGGAGTTTCGACCGCCGGCTGCGGGAGCTTCGATCGCCCTGATGGATGGTTCGACTGCCCCGACCGAGAGAATAAAGAGGAAGAAGAGGACATTTTTGTCTTCCATCACAGTGAGGAATCCGCTGTGGTGGATGCTTGTGTTAACTTTTATGTAGTTGTATGTCGTTTTTTTTGTATGGCTGTATGGTATTTTGCATATCAGTGTACCTTAATTGGTTCATGTGACAATAAAAGACTTTAAAAACCGTTGAAACTGTTGATAATGGAAATGGAGACACACTCAGACATTTGAGTGAATTTTGCCATTTAATTAAACGTATCTTAGATTTGGCATCATTTGTGTGCAATCATTGATTGGGGACGCCTAAGCAAGTCTGAGATGACTCCAGCAGCCTACTAAATTAGTTGAGTTCAAACCTCTGGTGTTTTCTGTTCTTGAGCCCATTTTGTAATAATGTACTGATGAACTGAAGTGCACAGTGTGCTTTTATGTTCCAGTGAAACAATTAACTCCAATTCAAACTTACCGCAACTCTTAGTCTCTCTCCCAAAGACCTTTCTAGTCCTGAGTTCCAGGAGTACCAAACAATCCGCAACCTGGGATACTAGATTTCAATAAATTAAGAGCATGTGCAAAGACTCGGTTTAGAGTGAAAGGGTGGAGGGATGAGGCAGGCTGTGGGAAAGAAGCTGAACACGTGTTGCTCAGCATGTGTTAATGTTAACGTACAAATGTTCCTGCATTCTTCGCATGCACCATGAAATAAGTTGACTCTGCATGAAGAATTTTACTAAGGTGCCCAGTTGGAAATTATTCTGTTCCTGAGCATATTTCGTTGTTCAGTCTGGTCAGTGGCTGTAGCTTAAATAACTTTACATTTACCCGGTTCCCCATAGTCTTACCAATCATAGATATTTATATTAATTAACTTCAGCATCAAAAAATTTGGTGATGGGCAGTAGCAATTTTCCAGACCTGAAAAGAATTATTCTTTCCAGAAAGAGTTAGTCTTAATTAACATTACTATCTCTTTTCCTGTGGAACTTGCCCTACTGTTTCAAAAGCCAGTATGTTTAATGGTATAACTCCTCGCTGTTTAAATCTATAAATGTAATCAGGATTTTGAAATGGAGGTCAAAGTCAGGGGTAAAACAGTGAGAAGTTGTGTTGGGGATGTCAGGAGTTGAGGATGTAAATGAAACCTAAAAGTTGACCAAAGAATTGTCTTCTCTTTAACTGGGTTCCACAATTGATCCCAGGTTCCTGTCTTTTTCATTTTCAGTTCTGTGAATGAGAGTCGCCAAGTTTTGCAGGAACCAGAGTTTGCTCAGTCTCTGCTGAGAGATCCAAACACCCCCATCATCCGCAAATCTCGAGGCACCTCCACCCAAGGAACATCCACTCACGCCTCCTCCCAGCAACTGGCCATGGATGATCAGAGGAGCAAAGCTGGCAGCGTCCACAGTAAGCTCAGCAGTTACCACGGCAGCCTTCACAGGTCACGGGATGGCAGGTGAGCTGCTCCGCGGATAAACCTTGGCTGAACCAGATTACTTTTTAGAATGTTCAGATTGAATTATTCTATTTAAAAAAAACTGATATTGGGTTTTGCACTGTTTAAATTATTCAGGAGTATTGTTTAATATTTCATATCTGGATGCACATAATCACAACACATTTCATATTTGATATACAGTATATCCAGGTATAAAGTTAATTTATGCAAAGAGCACAAGTATATATGTGTTTCATTGAAGGAAACATCTTAAATATAAGATGAACAAATCTGTGAATTTGAAAAATGCAGCTTAGCTTTAAAGTTCTTCCACAGATAGGTGCATGCATGTACTATTAGAAGGGGCCATAGATGTGGGTGTAGAAGTGAAAAAAGTGCAGATTGTTGTAAATGTACCCATTAATCACTGCAAGTCACAAGATACCAGAACTGAATGTTAACAGATCAAACACATTAAGACTGTTCTTTTGAAATGTGAAACCGAGGTAACCTGATTAAGGCCTATAAGTTTTGAGATCGGTAGGATAGACATAGGAAATATTTACACTTTCTCTACATATATGAGCTATGAAATAATTATTATGATTGTTATTAATAAAAGCAGTAGGTGATTTATAGAGTACTATTTTACCTGTTAAGGTGAACTGAGCTCCCAACCACAGAATTATTGTGATTAGTGGAGGAAAAGGGGGAAAAACAATTGTGTAACATGTTCAAATGTTAGATAGAGGGGATGGACAAAATATCCTGTTTCTGTTCAATAATAACTAAACTTGTTCAGTCCCCATGTGGTTAGTCTTTCCATCCAAGCCCAAGTTTAGCAATAGCAGAACATTGTGTAATGTTCAGATGTTATTAATCATATTACTACTTTAAGTAGTGTAACCTATTTCTAAAGTTACTAGTACACTCGTATGCTTGACCTCAATCCATTTGGAATGACTATCTACTAGTACCAGATAGTGATCATTACCCTTTTCACAAAAATCTACATGAACGCTCTCAAAAGGTCTACTTGCCATGACCAGGGTTGCAGTGGTGTTTTTCGTGGTTTACTCCTGTAATTTTGGCAGACGCTACATTTGCTCACCAGTGACTCGATGTCACTGTCAATACCTGGCCAATACACAAAACGTCTGGCAATTGACTTCATGCTTAAGGCCCTGTCCCACTTACGTGTCCTTGGCACGCAAATTACGCGACCTCGTCGTCGCGTTGAGGCGCAGGGCTGCGTGGGGCCGGTCCCACTGAGAAGGGCGGAGGGGTATGGAGATGTGCGCTGTACCTGGTGATCGCGTTGAGGCGCGACGGTCCCTCGAAGGTCGCGCGCAACTTCATGCTTCAGACTTCATTTGAAGATGGACACAAAATGCAGGAGTAACTCAGCGGGACCGGCAGCATCTCTGGAGAGAATGAATGGATGAACTTTCGGGTCAAGACCCTTCTTTCATTCTGAAGAAGGGTCTTGACCCGAACCATCACCCATTGCTTCTCTCCAGAGATGCTGCCGGTCCCGCTGAGTTACTCCTGCATTTTGTGTCCATCTTCAAATGAAGTCACGCGCTCAAAACGGTTATGCAGATGCATGAAGTTGCGCGCGACCTCCGCGGGACCGTCACGCCTCAACGCGATCACGAGGTGGCGTAATTAGCGTGCCAAGGACACGTAAGTGGGACAGTGGCTTAACCATGCCAGGATGTTCGGCATGAAGTTCATTCATAGTTTTGTTTCTCAAAGACTCTGGTACAACAACTCTGTAACCTCACTTAATGCATCCCTGCTCGCATGACAATTCATGGCAGCAATTATGGAAAGGCTTCAGCTCTGAGTTCAGAACTGAGTTCAATCCACTATCTATTTCAGTCCAACCGTTCAATGTCTGTTCGTAGACCCACTTCAATACAGTGTCTTTCTCTGTTTCTGCTGCAGTCACTGGAAAGTCTTCATCTACAATTTGCAGTGTGTAGATTGAGTTTCTCACTTCCCACGTCAGAGTTCTCATGGGGCAACCGGGACAACGCATCTGCAACTGTGTTGCACTTGGAGCTTCTGTACTCCTACTGGAATAGCAAAATTGCCCAGCGCTGCATCCTTGATGCTGCCATGGAAGGTATAGCTGACTTGGGTCCAAGTATTACTAGTAGTGGCTTGTGATCAGTCACTAGGGTGAATGGTCTGCCGAGAAGAAACTGATGGAATTTCCTGATTCTGAACACAATGCTGAGTGCTTCCTTTTCTATATGTGCCAAATATGCTCACTCGGTGATAAGGTGCCGGATTCAAAAGCAATAGGCTTTTCCTGCCCGTCGTTCATTCCGTGGGAGATCACAAGATTCAAGAGTTTATTGTCATGTGTCCCAGATAGGACAATGAATTTCTTGTTTTGCTTCAACAGAACAGAATATAATAGGCATGAATAAATACAGACCATACAGAATACAAATACACTGCCCGTTCAAAAACCCCGATTTCCTGTCTGTTCTGGTGTAACAATCCACCTAAAACTTAGCTGTACAAAGGCTATTCAGCTTGAGGAACTCGACAAAAAACAAAAATCTTATACAATCGCAAGGATGGCATCTTGCCACGCAGACGCAACATAGAGATAACCTGACAAATTCTCGAGGATTTGTCAAGCTGCTGTTTTAATCTACAGTCCCCTGCATAGAAGGATCTGTGGCCTATCGTGTCCAGCTTGCAAACAACTGCGACACAACCCCGTATTTGCTGTTTAAAAGGTTAAACAATACTGCATGTTGAAAAACAGTCCTGCATTGTATTTAAAGGATGAGTTCACAAACTCTATCCCATCCTCGTCACCAATTTTTTTAATATTCCGGCGGCAGAATGAATAACAACTTACACGCAGGTTGCCTGGATCACGAGAGAGAGCTTTATTACCCAACATTCCCTGCTTATTTTGAACACCAACTCATTAACATTTACATGGATATGTATGAATACATTATATTTTTCTTCCCCCAAGGAAAGGTTTCCAGATCAGGAAGTCTATTCTGCATGTCAGCTGAATTCTGCTGGTAGACATCCCTTGTCATCGACGGCCCACCCTCCCCATCTCAATGCATATTCAGTATAAGCAGCTGCCCCTGCTTGAATGTATCCCATGTTATGTTATACAAGGGTTTCATGAGCTTTGCTCATAACTCTCCATATAACCATATAACAATTACAGCACGGAAACAGGCCATCTCGACCCTTCTAGTTCGTGCCAAACACGTATTCTCCCCTAGTCCCATATACCTGCGCTCAGACCATAACCCTCCATTCCTTTCCTGTCCATATAACTCCAATTTATTTTTAAATGATAAAAACGAACCTGCCTCCACCACCTTCACTGGAAGCTCATTCCACACAGCCACCACTCTCTGAGTAAAGAAGTTCCCCCTCTGTACTCTCTCTATTTTGTTGACATCCTTCCTATAATTAGGCGACCAAAATTGAGGGATTGTTGAGGGATTGTCAACAGAACTTGGCCTAAGGCTTGCTGACCAGCAATAGAGATTCAAACCAGAACACTGGAAGAACTCGATGTGTGAAGCAGCATCTATGGAGGCAAAATGTGCAAATCAACATTTTGGGCTGAAACTTCGTATCAAGATTATGAGGAGAGTTAAGATGGCTGAATCCAGCAGAGGGTCTGGTGGGTGTGGTACAGGCTTGTAGGTGGAAGTTTAAGGAGAGAGGATAATAGGGTAATGGGAGAGATGCAAGTGGGGAAGAAAATTAGGTGAACAGGTGCGAGTTGCGGTATGAGAGAACCAAGATGTTGGTTTTTGTTCCAGAACCCACCATCTGCAGTCTCGTCTTAATAGAGATTGGGTGTTTTGGGGAGAGAAACTATGGAGCAAGATTGAAAGACTTTAATAATTCAATTCTTAATTTTTTTTTAATTCTGTAGTTACGCCATGATAAATTGTTACAAAACCATCGGCCATCATCCTGCCGGTCGTTCTAGCACTAGTTTCTAAGTAATTGCAGAGCTTAGTTTTTAGGTTAAATAAAAGATTGTGGAAAGGAATATATTGCTGATGCTTAGGGAGACCATCTGCCAGTGTTGGGAAGTTTTGTTTATTAGTAATCAATGTGTCCTCTGTCTTCTATTTTTTTTTTTTGTTTTTTTTTGTATCTCCAATCAGCTTTGAGTTTCCATATCTGTTCCCAGTTAAAAGTTTAGCATTGGCTAACATTCATCAAATGTGCTTTTAAAATGTGATGGGTGCTGCTGGCATGAACTCTGTATCGCCATCTATTACCAACCCGTAAACACAGCAGTTGACTATATGCTGGTCAAAAGAAAGGGCTAATGGTATGTGACGCTTAATGTTGTTTCTCCAGATACACACCGTGCAGCTTAAGAGCTCTGGATGAGAGGTTGGTTCACGGTAGTCTGCCACGGCTCAATGATCAGTCTCGGCAAAGCAGCCTACACCGCCTGAATGACCAGTCCCGGCATAATAGCATCAGAGATCTCACAAACCCGGCAACACACATCACCCATGGCACGAGCATGAACCGGGTCATCGAAGAAGACTGCACAAGTGCCTAATCATTGTTTCTGCAACAAAGGCAAAGCAAAGGGGCCTCTAATGTTTAAACAAAATCAATAAAACAGAAGCCTGAAAGATCAGCGACCAAACGCAAGAAGTCGATTTAAAAATCTAACAAATATGGAAGAAAATCAATTTTGGCAAAATGTGTTTAGAAGTTTCACGACTGTTGTAAACCTGAATGGGAAGGAAAATTACAAGCTGTTGGCCTGGGCTGCCTTGTTTTCAACATTGTTATCAGATCCATATAAATCAAATAGGAATATTGAATACCTTTCAGAATTGATGATGAGCTTTGATCTTAAGCTCCCAGTTTTAAAAGCCTTGTTTTGACACCCTTAAATACGTATTTTTGTGATTCTGATGCAGAAGGTGATTTAAAGACATTGACCAATATCCCATCACGGGAACACAAAGGGTAAATGTTTGTAATTTTTTGTTTCTAGCCTAATTGGAAAGACAATAGCATGTCTGTTAGTTTTCAAGGTACGCATCTTAAACCGATTGAATCCTGTTGTTGGAAACGGGATTATTGTGTGAAAGATCAAATAATGTTAAAAATATTGTAGAAATATGTTGTGTTTACTTGAAATTAGATTGGTTTAGGGAAGGGGCTAGTGCAAGTTCTATAGCCACTCCTCCTGTCAGGATGTTTCAATTCTACCTCATGCTGTCCCATCTAAAATATTATGGACAGGAAACATCATTCAGCTGTTTGGACTGATTCATTCATCACGGATGCATTTTTCTACTGGTTAACTCGCGCATTGCACTTGATGGATGTTGTTTTGTTTAAAGATGCAGCACAGAATGAGGCCCTTTGGCCCACCAAGTCTGCAAGGACCAGCGATCCCTGCACATTAACACTATCCTACATACAGTAGGGACAATTTATAGTTATAGAAAGCCAATTAACCTATGAACCCGTACGTCTTTGGAGTGTGGGAGGAACCCGAAGATCATGGAGAAAACCCACGTGGTCACGGGGTGAACGTACAAACTCCATACAGACAGCACCCATAGTCTGGATCAAACCCGGGTCTCTGGCGCTGAAAGCACTGTACGGCAGCAACTCTACCATTGCACCACCATGCCGTGGGGCAAGTTGATTTGTGAACTAACCTGTGTATTCAGATTTAAGAGCATGGTGCTAGTGTGATATGGGGCAATGACTTGTAATATCATCAGGAATTTGATATGCAGGTTGGTTACTTGCACCAGTTACAAGATGGGGTTCCAATAATACATAGTAACACTTAAAATTTGATGGACCTATTCGCCATTCCTAAAGCCCAGTGTTAAAAGAACATCTGGATAATGCCTGCTTTGGTTAGCAGCAACTCCAGGTTTACTAAATTACTGGGTTCATGACCTAAAAATACCCTTGGTAATCTTTTACTAATATCTGTCCAAGGGAAATTTTCAATTACAGTTTATGTAATAAAATCAAGCAGGGTTTCAGAAAGTAAGAACTGTTTAAAATCCTGCAATCGTCTCTCCAGTTGACTATTTAATTGAACTAGATAGGTGCTTTCAAACATTTACCAGTATTTTCACAAAAATGCTTGCTATATAATTAAATTCCACACCAGCCGTGCAGTCTGGAACATTTGTTTTGTTTTCTTATTGAAAATGTGACTCTTAATTGCAGTTCAGATTGGGTGTCAATCATAGTTATAGTACTTCCGTTTCTGATTCTGAAAGTTTAAGCCTTTCTGCAGGTTCTTCAGCACGATACCAAACTGGAATTTCAGTGTTGATACTGAGGAGTGCTGCATTGGTAGAGGTTGTACCTTTTGCATGGGGCACCAGTGCGGCCAGAACAAAATAAATCTTTATTTAACATTTGTGCCATACAGTGCTCAGCAGGAGATGCAACACTGGCCCTTTACCACATTCCTTCCTGCCACCCAAGAATCCAAGCAGTCCTTCAAGGGGAAGTAATTGAGGTGGTCTGCAAAGCAGCCACCCAATCTGCATTCTGTCTCTCCAAAGTAGAGGAGGCCACTGAGGGCAATACATGAATGTATTTAATGTATTGCTATCGGTGATTTCCTCTACTTTGGAGAGACTGAATGCAGATTGGGTGACTGCTTTGCAGACCACCTCAATTAAATTTGTAAAATGAATTTAAACTACTGGTCACCTATTGCTTTTTTTTCTGTACCATTCCCACTTTGTCCTGGCTTTGCCCTCCGATACTTTTCCCGATATAGATTCAAGGAACAACTTTCCATCTTCCAACCGACATGTGCAGCCCTTTCGATTTGATAATGAATTTAACAGTTTCAAATAACCAACCTTTTCAGGTGCAAATTCATCCACCTGAAACATCAATCATCATCTCTCTCAAGCCCCCTCTCTCTCCATAGATGTTCCATGGAACAGTACCACGCAGGAACGGACCTTTCAGTCCACAATGTTTGTGCTGAACTTGGTCTGCCTGTACATAATCCATATCCTTCTATTCCTCTGCCTATCTAAAAGCCTCTTAAATGCTGCTATCATATCATATCTGTGATCTGTATTTTCAGATAGCCAAGCAACAAGTTCCTCATGTTTCCAGTCCTGTTGAAGGATCTTTGACTTGAAATACTAGCTCTGTTTCTCTCTTCAAATATGCTGCCTGACCTGCTGAATATGCATGTTTTATTTGTTTTATTTTCTAGCTACAGTGAAATCAACATTCATTGATTTTTCATTTGGGTAACTGAAGATCTGATTTCTCCCGTGTCATGGTTGCCTTGCACAAATCAACACCGTTTAACGGTTAAGTAATTTACAACTACCGTTATCACAAAATCTTTACTCTGCTTGTGGTCTTGTTTTCTTCCGTGACCAAATGATTGGCTTGCTAAAGCTGTCCAAACATGACCAATAAGTCTTATCAACTACTCTCATCCAAAACGGAAACAGTATGCAGCAATCCTTCACACATCAGCAGAGTGGCTCACGTCCCATCTTTTTTTATTGACACATTATTCACCCTGAAGGTAAGGCTTAAACAGGATCCTAATAAATAATGGCTTCATACATTTAAAGTAAGACTTCAAAACACAAGAAAGAGTGGAATTTCAATATTAAAAAAGGGAACAATCAAGAGGACTCTTGGGAGAATTCTTGTTTCATTCTTGTAGTAAAGTAAACTCTGGTCAAGCTTTAATGCCTGCATTAAAATGGATTGATTTTGAGCTCTGAAACATGCTGTATTACTTACTGTAATTCAGAACTTATGTTGTTTTGAGATGAAAAGTAGCGGGATTAACTAATGGTGCCACACTTTATGTCTTCAACACACAATTTTTCCTTTGGAAACCAATGAGCATTTGTGCTGCATCTGTCCTTATCATCCTTCATAGTTGAATCAGCAGTGCCTATGATCACAATTTATCAAGTTTGTAATATACATATTGTCCTCCAGTTGCAATGGCCCAAATACACCAACGCCTTGTTGCTGGTTGTAATAGACTAGGCACTAGTAAGCCAACATAAAATGCAGCCACCAGCATCTTGCCAGTAGACAGTAACGGCAAGCCTGTTCCAGAGTTGCTAGGATTGGCAGCAATTCTGCTGGGTTGTTGAATCTGTTGCAAGAATCCTGTGCCTGAAAAGGGCATCAACTGAGACTGTTCGTAATAAAATGGCGATGGAAAGAGAAATTGATAACTTGCACTCACCCCATAAAAAGAGCCTGTTTGTTTACTATAGAATTGTGGCTGGATGTATAGTTTGGTAAAGTGTTTTTTATTTCCACAGGTTTAGCACTTTATTTGAGTGTATAGCTGTTGTGCAGTAGTTGTAAATTAGACTTTTTTTTTAGAGAGCGGTAGATTTTTAATAAAATAATCAAACCATTTTTGTGTGTTTGAGTTTTTTCAATTCATCAGTTTTTAATTTTCAATTTTAACTTTCAATCTCAAGCTGCTCAACTTTTGTATGACCCATTTGTTTTTGTTCATTCACCCTGCAGGATGTGGAATCATTTGTTCCCCTTCTCTAATTTACTTTGAATTGAGTTAATTTTCCAGGCCATTTGACGGATTTTAAGAATAAACCATTGGTGGGTCTGGGGTTCCAGAATATTTACTCTGGAAATATGTTAATGAGCTTGACTATATCTCAAATGACAATACAGTAATTTTTGCTGTCATTATTATGGGTGACTTATTTCCATTTTAATTCGAAATCGATTAAATTTAAATTCCACAGATGCTGTGGTAAGATTTAAATTCTAGTAGTCTGTATTACTCGTCTGGTCATTTCTGTCATCACTGGTACCCAGTAGAATAGTGCATTTAAAGTTATCAGTATACAGCTAGTTATCCAGTACATGACAATGTTAATAGGTGCCAGTAAATCAAATCTCCAATCTAATTACTTAATCTAATTTTCAGTTTACATTCAATTGTCACGTCATCACCCCAACTACAGGCTTGAGCTGAGGGAACTGAAACCACTTCAACATTTCAGCATTCATTTTGAAACTTGGGCCTAAATTGGGTCATTTGGCTTTCCATTTGTAGTCTGCATTTTAATTTTAGCCAAATTTATTTCCAGGCTAACCCAGATTGAGAGCAATACAGAGCAGAAATTAGCACTTTGATCAAGTTGCCAAACCAAGCTAGTGGCACTGGCCCACGTGCCTCCAAACTTAACTGACACCTGTCAAGTGTCTTTTAAATGGTGTAATTGTATCTGCCTTTGCCATTGCAACTGACAGCTCATTCCAGATAAGCACCACCCTCTGGAAAAAGTTGCCCCTTTAAATCTTTACCCTCGCACATTAAACCGTGCCCTCTACCTTTGGACTCTCCTACCCTGAGGAAAAGACTGACTTTACCTTTGCCCTTCATGATTTTATTTATCTCAATAAGGTCATCCCTTAACCTCCTATGCTCCAATGAAAAAGACCCAGCCTCTTCTTAGATCTAACCATCCAGACTGGGTAACATCCTCGTAAATAGTTTTAACACCTTTCCAGCGGTGTTATTCTTTTTGGTTGCCTTGACTGACCCATGGCAGTGGCAAACAAAAAATGTATGGGCCCCTTGATGCTGTAATTTTCTGTGGGAGGTTCACCAGCACATCAGATCTCTAAGAGGCTGAATACTGTAATCTTAAGTTACTTGCAAAACATATTTATATGCCTTAAAGTCAAATCCTGAAGCTCATACCTTTCAGTGGAAGTGAGGAAACCTGCAAGCTCAACAGAATCCCCAACATTGGAATGGGGAAACATTCCAATAAAAATTGATTGTGGTCAGGGAATGGCAAATATGGCCTAGGTGTTTAGAAAGTAAGCCACGAAGCATGGGACAGAGTGCAGGCTTTAGGGAGTAAGGATCTTTGTTCAGATAAAATGATGCTCTGAATGTCACTGGAGGTACCCAACCAAACTTCTGAGAACTGAGTCAATACAAATACAACCATGGGAGATCTTTGAAACCGTGATCTCAGCTCAAAAAGTGATGCTGGCATATGAGGATTGTGCAGATTAATAGGTAGCCAGTCAATGTTTATACTCTTTTTCTTAAAGCTTTAAGTTTACTACTGCTAGGATAGCAGAGAGGTTTTTAGCTAGAAGAATGGCAGAACAGCTCCCTCCAGAGGATTATATAAAGTAGACACTTAACCCTATCTCCAGCACTAACCACTGAATTTCCTCTGTGGCTATATTTATAAAATACTAGACCAAGTGCAGACCCGTTGGGTCTGTTTCCCCAACGCGCGTTTGCGGAGGGGGAGGAGGGAATGGGAGAGATTTGGGAGTGAGAGCAAAGCGGGGTAGGGGGGGGGAGGGGATGGGGAGTGAGAGGAGAGTGGGGAGGGCAGGAAGGGGGGGGGAGAGGGGTAGCAGGGAGTGGTGCAGAGAGAGGGGAAGGGGTGGGGGGAGATGGGGGTGGAGAAGGGCGGGAGAGGGGGGAGGAGTGGGAGGGGGGGATGGAGAAGGGGAGGGGGGGGGAGAGGGGAGGGGGAGAGGGGGGAGAGTGGAGGGGGGGGGAGAGTGGGTAGGGGGGGGGGAGTGGTAGAGGGTGATGAAGAGGGGGATGAGAGGGGTGGGGGGAGAGGGGAGAAGTGGTGAGGGAGAGAGGGGAGGGTAAGAGTGCGGAAGAGGTGTAGGGAGAGTGGTGGAAGAGGCAGAGATGGGTAGGGGGGAGAGGTGGGGGTGGAAGGAGTAGAGTGGGGTGTGGGGAGGGTGAGGGAAGGTGGGGGGAGGGAGGGGTGGAAGGAAGGGGAGAGGGAGGAGGAGGGGGGGAGTAGGGAAGGAGGAGGGGGATAGTGGTAAGGTGGCGGGGGGAAAGAAATGGGATGAGAGGAGTGCAGAGCGGTAGCAGGTGTGGTGGAAGAGGGACAGAGGAAGGGGTGGGGGAGGGAGGGAGGTGAGGAGAGAGATGGGGTAAGGGGTAGAGGGGGGAAGAGTGGGGAGAGGGAAGGGGTGGGGGAGAGGGAGAGAGTGAGGAGAGGGAGTTAGAGAGGGGTGGGGGACGGGAGGAGAGGTATGGGGAGGGGGAGAGAGAGATGTGGGGGGAGGGGAGGAGGGAGATGGGGTAGGGAAGGGAGGAAGAAGAGTGGCTGGAGGGGTAGGGGGAGAGGAAATAGTGGGGTGGGAGGGAGGGGCGGAGAGAAGTGGAAGAGTGGGGAGAGGTAGGGGAAGTGGTGGAAGAGGGACAGGGGGGGGGAGGGGGGGGGGGAGGGAGAGGGGGGGGGGGGGGGGGGGGGGGGGGGGGGGGAGGGGGGGGGAGGGGGGGGGGGGAGGGGGGGGGGAGAGAGGGGGTGTGGAGAGAGAGACGGAGAGAGGGAGAGAGAGTGGAGGGTAGAGGGAGAGGGAGACACAGAGTGAGGGGTGGAGAGAGAGTGTGTGGAGGGAGAGGGGTGGGGGAAGGGGGGGGGGAGAGGGAAAGGGGTGGGGGAGGGAAGGGAGGGGGGAAAGAGAGGGGTGAGGAGAGTGAGATGGAGAGGGTTGAGGAGAGGGAGATGGAGAGAGGGGATGGGAGGGGGAGAGTGTGGAGGGTGAGGGGGAGATGGGGGGGGAGAGAGGGGAAATAGTGGGGAGGGAGAGTGGAAGGGGGAGGGGTAGGGACAGTCCATCTGTTCCCCATTCCCTTTCACCCCCAATCCTCTTCCATTGGTGCACAACCTAATTATCTCAACACATGAAGTGAATATAAGAGAGACTCTAGGAATCCAGCACTGAGTAACTCATTGCTGCCCCCGTCGGCACAGGTATTATGGGACAAAGGGCCTGGCCCTGTGCTGTATGTTTCCATGTTCTATGTCCACCATCTACAAGGTTCAAGTCAAGAGTATGATGGAATATTCTCCACTTGCCTGGATGACAACAGTTTCAACTCCACTCGAAACTGGATGTCATACGGAATGTAGCAGCCATTTGATAGGTATCTTATCCACGACATTCACTCACTCCACCACCAACACGCAGTGGCAGCTGTTTGTACCATTTACAGGATACACTGCAGCAAATCACCAAGACTTCTCAGAAAACACTTCCACCTATAACCTCTACCATTTAGAAGGACAAGGGCATCAGAAGCATATGAACACCTCTGTCTGGAAAATTTTCTCCAAGCTACACATCATCCTGACTTGGAAGTATATTGGACATACAGTCACTGTTACTGGTTCAAAACCCTGAAATTACTTACACAGCAGCATAGTTAGTGTAGCCATACCTCGAGGACTGCAGCAGTTCCTTCTCAAGAGCTGTTAAGGATGGGGAATTAAATTTTGGCTTGCCCTGCAATGCCAAAACACCTTGAATGGAAAAAAAAATTGGAAGCTGGGTAGAACATTTAGCCATTGGTGCCTCCTTTGCCACTCAGTAAAATTACAACTGATCTTTTACCTTAACACCACTTTGCTGAATTAACCTCGTATCCTTTGATTCCCTTAGTACCTACAAATCTATTGATTTTTGTCTTGGGTGTACTGGGCAATGGAATCCACAGCTCTCTTATGTAATGAATTCAAGGTTCATCACCATCTTTGATGTAATGTTTAAAAACTATGTTCAGGCAAGTTGGGAGTTGTCTGCTGCAGCTTCACATGTCAAGCAAGCAGGTTTGCTTAGAAAAGCAAATAGGTTCTTGAGAAAATGCTTGGGCCCACTTAGAAGAACAAGAAATGCATAAGGCCACTTAATAAATAGAGAAGATAAACTTTTCTTTCTCAGAGACTAACTTGGTGCCTGATGTAATAAATAACCCTAAGTACTAAGAAGAACAGCTAAGTTTAAAATATATTCAACTGCTATTTGTAAGTTAGAGTCGAAGCGCAAGCCTATTGATTGTATAATTGCATGCTGTGAACGAGCCAAGGCAAGGCAAGGCAAGGCAAGGTAAGTTTATTCGTATAGTACCTTTCAACAACAAGGTAATTCAAAGTGCTTTACATAAAACATTAAAAGCATTGGAAAGAAACACATATAAAATGACATTTAGATGTAAAACGATTATTAGATTATTCAGATAAAATAATTACAAAATTAAAAGCAATCAAATAAAATATTTAAAATAGAATAAAACCAGGAATAGAAGTTACAGTGCAGTATAGGTAATTAATAAATTGTATTGTTTACTGAAAGGCAGCGGCAAACAGAAAAGTCTTCAGTCTAGATTTAAAAGAGCTGAGAGTTGCAGCAGAGCTGCAGTTTGCTGGGAGTTTGTTCCAGATATGTGGTGCATAAAAACTAAATGCTGCCTCTCCATGTTTAGTTCTGACTCTGGGGACACAGAGCAGACCTGTCCCAGACGATCTGAGAGGTCTGGGTGGTTCGTAGCTAAGCAGAAGATCAGAAATGTATTTTGGCCCTAAACCATTCAGTGCTTTGTAAACCAACAGTAGTATTTTGAAATCAATTCTTTGACAGACAGGAAGCCAGTGTAAAGACCTCAGAACTGGAGTAATGTGATCTACTTTTTTGGTCTTAGTGAGGACTCTAGCAGCAGCGTTCTGAATTACCTGCAGCTGTCTGATCGACTTTTTAGGGAGACCTGTAAAGACACTGTTACAGAAGTCGAGCCTGCTGAAGATAAATGCATGGACATGTTTTTCCAAATCCTGCTGAGATAAGTCCTTTAATCCTTGATATATTCTTTAGGTGATAGTAGACTGACTTTGTGACTGTTTTTATGTGGCTGTTGAAGTTCAGGTCTGAGTCCATGACTACTCCTAAGTTTCTGGCTTGGTTTGGTGTTTTTAGCATTACCATTTGAAGCTGGGTGCTAACTTTTAATTGTTCTTTCTTGGCTCCAAAAGCAATTATTTCAGTTTTTTCTTTGTTTAATTGGAGAAAATTCTGGTTCATCCAATCGTTGATTTGCTCAATGCATCTACTCAGTGCTTGTATTGGACTATAGTCTCCTGGTGATATTGTTATGTAGATTTGTGTGTCGTCTGCGTAACTATGGTAACATATTTTTATGTTTTTCAGGATCTGAGCCAGGGGAAGCATGTAGATGTTAAACAGAAGAGGCCCCAGAATGAAACCCTGGGGAACTCCACATGTAATTTTTGCACGCTCAGATGTGTAATTACCTGTAGACACAAAGTAGTCCCTGTCCTTCAAGTAGGATTCAAACCATTTTAATGCTGTGCCCGAAAGTCCCACCCAGTTTTCCAGACGGTCTAGTAATATGTTGTGATCGACTGTGTCGAATGCAGCACTGAGATCTAGTAATACTAAGACTGAAATTTTGCCATTGTCTGTGTTTAAGTGAATGTCATTGAAGACCTTAACAAGAGCCGTCTCGGTGCTTTGGTGTGGTCTAAATCCTGACTGGAAGACATCAAAACAAAACGAAATTGTTCAGCTGCTTAAAAACAGCTTTTTCAATGATTTTACTGAGAAATGGGAGGTTTGATATTGGTCTATAATTGTTCAGTAGTGAAGTGTCTAAGTTGTTCTTTTTTAAGAGAGGCTTGATAACAGCAGTTTTCAGGGCCTGTGGGAAGACACCTGAGAGAAGGGACGTGTTTACAATCTGTAGAAGGTCTGAGGTCATGCAGTTTGATACACCTTTGAAAAGGCCTGTTGGTAGAATATCAAGGCAGCAGGAGGAGGATTTCAAATGTCCTCCAAGGTTTTATGGTTAACTAAACCAAGTGCAGACCCGTTGGGTCTGTTCCCCCAACGTGCGGTTGTGGGAGGGGAGGCGGCACACAGCGTCACACACACTAACTATCCCCCCCCCCCCCCCCCGCACTCATGCTAATTACCCCCTTGATATATATTAATATTATTAATTTGCTCCTTTTACCCCATAACCCACCCTATCTACTGACGCATAGTTCCCAACTTGCAGTCACAGCTAGAGAGGGGGGAGGGGGGGGGGGGGGAGGGTAGAGAGTGAGGGCAGAGAGAGAAGAGGCAGAGACAGAGACAGAGACACAGGGAGAGGGGCAAGAGGGATAGGGGGGTGGAGAGGAGGATATAAGATGGAGGGTGGGTGAGGGGGGGGGGTGGGGGGGGAGGGGTGAGGAGGGAGAGAGAGAGAGGATGAGAGTGAGGGGGAGAGAGAGGGGGGTGCTGAGAGGGGGATGAGGTGGGGAGTGGAGAGGGTGGAGGGAAGAGGGTAGGGGGTGTGGAGGGAAGGGGGTTTAGGGGAGGGAGGGGGGGGAGAGAGAGAGAGGGGAGAGAGAGGGGGGGAGAGAGAGAGAGAGAGAGGGGGGGGAGAGAGAGGAGCAGAGAGGAGGGAGAGGGGGGAGGAAGGGGGGGGAGAGAGGGGGGGGGGAGGGGGGAGAGGAGAGGGGGAGAGGAGAGGAGGAGAGAGGGGGGGGGGAGGAGATGGGGGAGGGGAGAGGGAGGGGGAGAGGAAAGGCGGGGAGAACCTAAAAATCATTTTAGAACCAAAAAAGACACATTCTGGAAGCATTGTAGAACCAAAAGAGACACTGTTTGCAAACATTTTAGAACCAATAAACACTTTTTGCAAACATTTTAGAACCAATAGACACATTCTGCAAGCGTTTTAAAACCACTAAGGACACTTACATTTGAGTAGACATGTGTTCAGTGTTATTCACAGCTCAGAGAAACGTGACCCTCTGCCTTCCTCCAGCTTGCAGACACTGATTGAGGCACACCACTTCCTGGTTTTATAGTCCCTCCCCCCTGCCGCCAGCAGGGGCAGCAGAGAGAATGGGGTATTTTGTAAAATCATTAATATCTCTATCATTTTTCATCGACGGGAAAAACCCTCGGTACACATACGGCGGAGGGGGGCTCTGAGCGAGGTGGCCAAAAAATGACGACCGTAGGTGGCGGCGTTCTCTCGGAAATCGCAGCACAGATGGCCAAAACCGGTCAAGAACAGACTTTTAGTGATATAGATAACATAAAATTGTGTCATGGTATTTGAATTGATTATAAGTGGACACATGGACAACACATGTCCTGCACCTGATGTGGAGGCACTGACTGCTTGCCTAATTTTCTGAATTTTGTCAGTGAAGAAGGAGGCAAATTCATTACAGGCCCTTGTGGAAAGCAGTTCAGGGGCTACTGACACAGGAGGGTTTGTTAGCCTGTCGATAGTAGTAAACAAGGCCCGTGCATTATTATTGTTTTTGGCAATGATGTCAGAGAAGAAGGATTGCCTTGCATTTCTCAGTTCCAAGTTGTAGATTCATATCTTTCTTTATAGATGTAATAGTGAACCTGGAGATTTGTTTTCAGCCACCTATGTTCAGCTTTCCGACACTCTTTTTTCAATTTTTACCAACGTGGCGTTTCTCCATGGAGACTTCTTTTTGCCAGGGACCACTTTCACCTTCGTGGGTGCAATGGCATAAATAATATTTGTAATTTTCACATTGAAATTATCGACAAGCTCATTTACTGAGACCCAAGGGAGAGTGGGCGTGGAGGAGAAAGCCTGAATAAATGTTTCAATCACATCACTCTAAGACCCTCGAGTTCTACAGACCAGCCCTCACATCCAGGAGTCTCCAAAAGTCAGAAGACTGTGAGACTTGTTGCTACCAGTCTCTGCAACTGGATCCTCGACCTCCTCACCAACAGATCACAATCAGTGAGGATAGGTGACAAATCATCCATAATGATAATTCTCCACACTAGTGCCCTGCAAGGATGCGTTCACAGCCCCTTCTGTACTCATACACTCCTGAGTGTGCAGCACTTGGCCCATAAATCTTAAATATGAGCGTAGCTGCCTCTACCATGCCAGTACATTCCTGGTTACAACCACCTTCAGACTTGTGTAAACTGCATTTAAATCCTAATCTATGATTGTCTTTGGTTTTAGAATTTAGATGCAATTTGCCATGTGATTGAGATTAAGTGTCTTTTTCGCAAGAGCATTAGTATGTGAACTGCACTGTATATCAATCACATGTAGTATTCCACACATCAACTTCCAAGTGATGATTGTTTAACTAAACCAGTTTAAAATTTGAGAAATTGTGCTTTCAAGCATTTGTCCAAATATATTTGATTAGAATGTAATTAAAATTAATAATTACGGGTTTCAACTCTCTAGCAGACGTTGGGGAATAAATTGATAGTATGAGGGCTCACAAAAGACTTCAATTTAAAAAAAAATCCTGTGTGTGATATATATCTGCACCATATATCTGCCCATCAGGAATATCACCAATTCTGTTCCATAATCTACCAATTTCAAAAACTTGTCAAGTATCAAGGGTATATCTGCCTATATGACCTCCAATACTAAACCATCAATATTCAAGGTATCGGGAGAAGCCATGCAATCAAAATGATTTGTTTGGGTCTCGCTGAAAGTGAAGTGTTTGATTCTCACTCATCTCCCCCTGCCCACTCCCAAAATGCAACTGGAAATGCCCCTCAGTAAAGCAGCTAAATTTTGCTATGTGATTGAAATGTGATGTGATGTGATTGAAATTGAAATGTCTCAGATATTTACCAGGGGGTAAATTTCGCCTACCCGGGGGTAAGTTTGTTGATTCTGGATTTGTACATATTTTTCCCTCATTGACTGACTGTGTTTGGTTCTGGTATACCGGCATCTGTTCATCATTATTTGTTCATACATCCTGTCTGTAGAAAGCAAGATTCAGTCCATTTTCTAAGATTTATCTTATTTTAATATACTTTTCCCAGTATATATAGTAACAAGAAAATAATTTAATTCATATGAAGATACAACTGACAGATTGCTAGAGTGTACAACTTTACTTAAAGGATATGAATGGCTTTATTAGGTTATTTTTGTCCTGTATTTTTTATTTACGTTCTAAATTTAATTTTGCACAGCTACTACAATTTTGGAGAGCTTTGCTGATCAATGCCGCAGCAATCTCCATTATTAGATTGTGCCTTTTCTAACCAGGTTGTTTTCACAGGTTAACTAAATCACAGGAATCATTTTGTTCTGCAACAATGGGTGCTTTTCATTAATCCTTGTGTTTTATAACTAGGCTACTAACATTGCAAATAAATAGTTTGATTAGATTATTTAAAGACGATTTATATGCAGAATTTATGTTCAATAACATTGCTAAGGATGAGGCGTGGTTGCACCAGATGACTCTGTACTTTTCTATGAATCATGGGAATAATTATGAATCTTAAAACTTTAGTATATAGATAAAGCTATCAAGAGTACTGTATGCTGGAGCAGATGGACAGCTGAGGATGTACTGTATAGTCGTAAAAAAATCTTGGCTTTCATTAAGCTCGTAATAAATACTAAGATTATTTCATTACTAAGTGTACTCAATAGCACAATGATTTTAATCTTATTGATTTGAGGATATAGGTTCAGTGGTAGCTCTCATTCTTTCCAGTAAACAGAATATGATTTGCAGTTGAAGGGAAATGAGCTGATTTTTCTTTTCTCTCAAACTAGTCATCCTCATCAACCTTTTTTGTAGAACATTCACATCATGTTCAATTGTGAATAAATTTAATTCCTCTTCCTTCCTAAAATACAAGCATAATGTTAAAGTCTTACAAATATATTCTCAGTGTCTCACTGTATTAATTGGCTAATTTGAAACAATAGCCTGTATAACTTTGAAATCACTTATCTATAACATTCACAGCCACTTTATTCAGTTTTGATATTGTTGTGAATCCTTACTGATTAGGTTATGACATAAGACAGGTGGGAAATGGTACTAGAAGAGAATTAGAGAATGGCGAGTCTTGACCAATTTACAAGTTCGTTCAAGTTTAAGTGAGTTTATTTCATGTGTCCCTGTATAGGACAATGAAATTCTTGCTTTGCTTAAGCACACAGAAAATAGTAGGCATTTACTACAAAACAGATAAATGTGTCCATATACCATGATATAAATATATACACACATGAATAAATAAACTGGTAAAGTGCAAATAACAGAAAGTGGTTATTAATAATCAGTGTTTTGTCCGAGCCAGGTTTAATAGCCTGATGGCTGTGGGGAAGTAGCTATTCCTGAACCTGGTTGTTGCAGTCTTCAGGCTCCTGTACCTTCTACCTGAAGGTAGCAGGGAGATGAGTGTGTGGCCAGGATGGTGTGGGTCTTTGATGATACTGCCAGCCATTTTGAGGCAGCGACTGCGATAAATCCCCTCGATGGAAGGAAGGTCAGAGCCGATGATGGACTGGGCAGTGTTTACTACTTTTTGTAGTCTTTTCCTCTCCAGGGCGCTCAAATATGATGATGAATTAAAAGCATGTCTACTGGATTTGGAATTTGGGTTGTAATGTTTTATTTGCAACCACAAGAAGGACTGTGTTAATAACTGTCATAACAAAGAACACCAAATATATTTACCTTATTGTAGAGAGACAGGCATTGAATTCTAGAACCTTATCTATAGTTCTTTAAACAGTTGCTCTTGGAAATAACAGCTAAGTTGGCAGATAGAAGTGAAGGATTTGTTGGTGGGAGACTGGCAGCTTGATCAGAAGTAACATTTGGAAGGACAAGGGCAATGAGCATGTGAGCAGCTTCAATTTCTCCACCACATCATGTCATTCTGACTTGGGAATGTATTGTCGTCTTGTTATTGCCATTGGGGGGAAAAATCTAAAACATCCAAGCTAAAATCCTGACTGAGGGGTCCATAAATTCACAAACATTTATCCAATACACTAATTTGGAGTTTTCTCAGTTCATGGCAGAACAATTTACAATAGTACATTATATCTATTTGGAGTCAAAGGAAAGGTAAAACCCCATCCCATTTTATAGAAATAGCGAGAAAGAGGACGTAGACATGCTGCAAGAATGCAGATGGCATAGGTTCAGAAAGACACTGAGAATATTAGTGTGAAGATGCAAGAGACTTCGGATGTTGGAATCTCGAGCAAAAGAAAAACCTGCTAGAAGAACTCAATGGGTCAAACAACACCCATTGAGGCAAAGGAATGGTTAACATATTGGGTTAAGACCCTGCACCAGGACTGAAAATGCAGAGGGAAGCTAACCAGTATATAAAAATAGTACTCGACCCGAAACATCATCTATTCCTTCTCTCCAGAGATGATGCCTTTCCCGCTGAGTTACTCCAGATTTTTGTGTCTATCTTATAGAAATAGGAAGGAGGGCTGAGCCAGGTTGGTAGGTGATGGGTGAAACCAAATGAGAGGGTGAGGAAGGGTTAGTTAGCAGTCTTGTTATACGTGCCCCCTTGGGCAAGAGTGACCATAATATGGTTGAGTTCTTCATTAGGATGGAGAGTGACATTGGTAATTCAGAAACAATGGTTCTGAACTTAAAGAAAGGTAACTTTGAGGGTATGAGACGTGAATTGGCCAAGATTGACTGGCAATTAATTCTAAAAGGGTTGAGGGTGGATATGCAATGGAAGGCATTTGAAGACTGCATGGATGAACTACAAAAATTGTTCATCCCAGTTTGGCAAAAGAATAAATCAGGGAAGGTAGTGCATCCGTGGATAACAAGGGAAATCAGGGATAGTATCAAAGCGAAGGATGATGCGTACAAATTAGCCAGAAAAAGCAGCATACCAGAGGACTGGGAGAAATTCAGAGACCAGCAGAGGAGGCCAAAGGGCTTAATTAGGAAAGGAAAAATAGATTATGAAAGGAAACTGGCAGGGAACATAAAAACTGACTGCAAAAGTTTTTATAGATATGTGAAAAGAAAGAGATTAGTTAAAACAAATGTAGGTCCCTTGCAGTCAGAAACAGGTGAGTTGATCATGGGGAACAAGGATATGGCAGACCAATTGAATAACTACTTTGCTTCCGTCTTCACTAGGGAAGACATAAATAATCTGCCAGAAATAGCAGGGGACCGCGGGTCAAAGGAGTTGGAGGAATTGAGTGAAATCCAGGTTAGCCGGGAAGTGGTGTTGGGTAAATTGAATGGATTAAAGGCCGGTAAATCCCCAGGGCCAGATAGGCTGCATCCCAGAGTACTTAAGGAAGTAGCTCCAGAAATAGTGGATGCATTAGTAATAATCTTTCAAAACTCTTTAGGTTCTGGAGTAGTTCCTGAGGATTGGCGGGTAGCAAACATAACCCCACATTTTTAGAACGGAGGGAGAGAGAAAACGGGGAATTACAGACCAGTTAGTCTAACATCGGTAGTGGGGAAACTGCTAGAGTCAGTTATTAAAGATGGGATAGCAGCACATTTGGAAAGTGGTGAAATCATTGGACAAAGTCAGCATGGATTTACGAAAGGTAAATCATGTCTGACGAATCTTATAGAATTTTTCAAGGATGTAACTAGTAGCGTGGATAGGGGAGAACCAGTGGATGTGTTGTATCTGGACTTCCAGAAGGCTTTCGACAAGGTACCACATAAGAGATTAGTATACAAACTTAAAGCACACAGTATTGGGAGTTCAGTATTGATGTGGATAGAGAAGTGGCTGGCAAACTGGAAGCAAAGAGTAGGAGTAAACGGGTCCTTTTCACAATGGCGGGCAGTGACTAGTGGGGTACCGCAAGGCTCAGTGCTGGGATCCCAGCTATTTACAATATATATTAATGATCTAGATGAGGGAATTGAAGGCAATATCTCCAGGTTTGCGGATGACACTAAGCTGGGGGGCAGTGTTAGCTGTGAGGAGGATGCTAGGAGACTGCAAGGTGACTTGGATAGGCTGGGTGAGTGGGCAAATGTTTGGCAGATGCAGTATAATGTGGATAAATGTGAGGTTATCCATTTTGGTGGCAAAAACAGGAAAGCAGATTATTATCTAAATGGTGGCCGATTAGGAAAAGGGGAGATGCAGCGAGACCTGGGTGTCATGGTACACCAGTCATTGAAAGTAGGCCTACAGGTGCAGCAGGCAGTGAAGAAAGCGAATGGTATCTTAGCTTTCATAGCTAAAGGATTTGAGTATAGGAGCTGGGAGGTTCTACTGCAGTTGTACAGGGTCTTGGTGAGACCACACCTGGAGTATTGCGTACAGTTTTGGTCTCCAAATCTGAGGAAGGACATTCTTGCCATAGAGGGAGTGCAGAGAAGGTTCACCAGACTGATTCCTGGGATGTCAGGACTGTCTTATGAAGAAAGACTGGATAGACTTGGTTTATACTCTCTAGAATTTAGGAGATTGACAGGGGATCTTATAGAAACTTACAAAATTCTTATGGGGTTGGATAGGCTAGATGCAGGAAGATTGTTCCCGATGTTGGGGAAGTCCAGGACAAGGGGCACAGCTTAAGGATAAGGGGGAAATCCTTTAAAACCGAGATGAGAAAAACTTTTTTCACACAGAGAGTGGTGAATCTCTGGAACTCTCTGCCACAGAGGGTAGTTGAGGCCAGTTCATTGGCTATATTTAAGAGGGAGTTGGATGTGGCCCTTGTGGCTAAGATGATCAGAGGGTATGGAGAGAAGGCAGGTACGGGATACTGAGTTGGATGATCAGCCATGATCATATTGAATGGCGGTGCAGGCTCGAAGGGCCGAATGGTCTACTCCTGCACCTATTGTCTATAAAAAACATGCGGTTTGGTCGGTTAATTGGCCAACTCTGTAAATTGCCCCTTGCGCGTGGGTGGTTGAATTGATCAGAATGGGGCGAGAACAGGTCATTGGGGAAATGGGATTGGTCTCCAGCTGATATAGGCTCGATGGGCTGAATGGTCTCACTTCTTTGTCACAAGGAATATGACAAAGTGCATACCAAGCGGTGGTATCTATGTTTCTATGAAGGGCAAATGGAGCCAGGTGTGGGAGAAGATAGCTCTCAGAAAGAATTCAGTTGAAGGGGATATACCCCCAATCACCCCTCCCCCCCCCCCCCCCCCCCCACGATCGGACACCAGGAGCCCTTCCACGGAACCGACCAATCTGGACAAAAACAACTTTTAAATGTGTTAGTCCTAGGCAAAGAGCAGAAATGTTCTAGTGGTGAAAGAGTTAATAACCAAATGGGGTAGATATAAGGAGATGGTAAAAAAAAGTGACACGAGGAAAAACGTGAAATACACTACCTAATAAGGTAGATAAAAATGCTGGAGAAACTCAGTGGGTGTGGCAGCATCTATGGAATAGGTGACGTTTTGGGTCGAGACACAGTGCTATGGAGCATTTTTTAAAGGGGGAGCTGAGAGATCACTGATCAGTGGCCTTGGGGTTACCCAGTGAGGGAGTGGAGTGACTGAGTGGGGGGTGGGTGTGGGAGGGACTTTTTGAAATTTGATGTATTAAAATCATGTTTTAGTTTGAAGTAGTTTTAAGATAATGTAATGTAGGGCCTACATGAGAGATAGGAGCAGGAGATTATTAATTTTGTTATTGCTCGACCTCCAAAAACTGGAGGATAATAATACAGGCCATACCCCACCTCAAAAAGTAGAGGGATATATCCCCCATCAACCCTCCCCCCCCCCCGGATCGACACCAGAGCCTTCCACGGAACCG
This sequence comes from Leucoraja erinaceus, assembly GCF_028641065.1. NCBI lineage: Eukaryota > Metazoa > Chordata > Chondrichthyes > Rajiformes > Rajidae > Leucoraja > Leucoraja erinaceus. Next base: position 20,287,851 of record NC_073381.1, on the reverse strand, counting down.
ACAATCTGACAAAAACAACTTTTAAATGTGTTATAATTTCAAGTGCTATTTTCTTTTTTTGTAGTTGGAAAAAGCGACAAGAAATCATCATAACATTTAATGAATTTGCAAAGTCATACAAATTATGTATTGCTTGGGGGAAAAAATGTTCGGGGAGTATTTTGAAAGTATGCGTTCTCCTTTTGACATATATTTCATTTTGATTTGAATCTAGTATCATCAAACCACGACATTAATAAAGGGGGTATATGTTTGTGGAAACTTTATTTTTTTTTTAAGTAAAACCTTCGAGAAATCTAAAATGCATTAGAAATATACATTTTACTTCGGAGTCACGTGACTATGTGAAGAAGGCCGTCCAGGCGCATGCACGTCATCTCGTCAGACGCATTGCGGTGAGTGAATGAAAACCTGAATGTAAGTATTTTCTACTTTTACTTTCAGGCTGCTTTTCTCCGGAGACTGCGTGCAGAGACACATGCAAGTCTTATGTATGGAGAAAGGTGGGAGAAGGATAGTAAGCGCACCGCAGTAAGCACTCAATAAGACAAAGTGTCTGAGAGTAGTGGGCGCTCGACTTAAAGTCGATTGTAAAGAAATAACTATTTTACACGGGAGGGGAAAAGTCCCGTTGCAACTCCCGTTGAAACTCCCATAGGGAGCAAGGCCATAAAGAAATAACAGGCCTGGAAGACTTGGAGGAGTCTGAACTATAGAATTTATAAACTGGAATTCCTCATGGGTAAAACAAACTCCAGAAGGAGTATAAAAGACTTGGGCTTAAAGAGCAACCGCATGGAACATCCAGAAGAGGTTCTGGGAAACGTTGGTCCAGTTTTGAGCCAGCGACTGAAATGCCTGCTGGTAAAGATGAATATATGGGCTGACCTGACAGGGAGGCAGCACCAGAAATGTCTGAAAGATAATACAGGCGTTGGTCTACAGGAGACCCAGAATATGGAGCAGCACCCAAAAGTGGGCTGCCAATATACAGCTCAATGGAAGAGCTTGATGTACCCCAAAGAGGGACAAAAAGCGTAGGCATATCATAGAGCCATCGCATGTAATACCTGATATGAAAATCCAGGTGAAACCCATTATGAGGAGGAATATCCAGAATACTCTGATAACGAATCAGTTGAGGACCAGAGCCATTGCAAAACAGAAAAGTGCCAGGGCTGGCCCAAAGGTTCTCTGGTCCCCAAAACAAGGGACAACCTCTGATAGCAGAGAGTATAAATTACCTGCTTTCCCATCAGTTGGAAGACCAACGGTGGATGAAATTGTGAACAAATATAAAATCCCGCAGAACTGTGCTCGGTTAGGAATTCCAGCTGTTAACAAAGAATTGTGGAATTATATGGGCACTGCAGTAAGAGCTCAAGAAATGAGATTACAGCGGGTATTAAAATTAATGGGGTCAAGCATTAAGGCATTGCCAGAGATCTGGAAGAAGGAAATATGACGACGTCACAACAGGATGTGATGGGAATGATGTGTAATGCACATTTTGGAGTAAGTCTGTGATAAGACCTAACATACATCCTAAGTTTGCAGGGCTTTGTAAACCATCTAATATATAATTGCCACACTTACTCTTTGGAGTGGTGCTTGCCAAAAAACTGAAGCTTCTCAACGAAGAATCAATAACCATCGGGATGATGAAGCCACCGATGTTTGGCAGCACAGCTAAAAGGCAATATCCATACCGAAGGGGAACCGAATACAACCCCAGGAAGTGGAGGACATGGTATTCCCACAAGGGGCAAGGTACAAAAAGTGATATCAGTAAACCCTGAGGTAGGTGGTTCTGGTTCTGAAAGAAACATATCAGATGTGTCCTACTTATAAATTGGGGGTAGGTTACAATTCTTTTTAAAAGAATGGAAACTAATAACATCTGATGCATATATATTGTGCAGTATAATGAGGTTTAGAATTGAATTTTAACAGAATGAAAATCCCCTACTCAACATATTCCAAAAAGTATTCAATTTTCTCTAAAGAAGAGATTAGAAAAATTCAAATAGAAATTAATATTCTGAGTAAAAAAGGGGTAATAGAGAAACAACATAAAAAACCTCACATATCTCAAACCTTTTGTTCAGTATAAACATTTCAAAATTGAGATTTTACTAATGCTTTGCAATTAATTTCAACAGAATGCTATATGGCAAGCATACATCTCCAAGATAAAGATCGTAGATATTTCAAATTTGTCTGGATGACTCAATTGTGGCAATTCAATGCATTGCCTAATGTGTTAAACTTCAGCTCCTAGATTGTTTACAGAACTGCTGAAACCAATCTTAGCATTGTTAAGAACTCAAGGCCATTTGATAATGGCTTATTTGGATGACATGTTATTGTGTTATTCCGACACCTCCGACGGCCTGGGACTCTTGGACTGAGGCTGCTCCATGGCCGGAGCAGCAGCGAGCAACTCACCAGCTCGGCAAACACTCGGCAGCCCGGTCTCCCCGTCCGCATCTCCCTCCGCCCTGTCTCTCCAACAACCATGACCAGGTTTCTCAGCAGTGCCTCGTCCAAAGCTAGAGACATTGAAGCATGTCTAGCCAAAAAGTGGGGGGGCTGCAACCCCCCCAGCCCCGCCAGTTCCGCGGCCCATGGTACAAAGAAGGGTTTCGGCCTGAAACGTGCCTATTTCCTTCGCTCCATAGATGCTGCTGCACCTGCTGAGTTTCACCAGCATTTTTGTGTATGTACAAACATAACAAAAGGGAATGGAATTAATATTCAATGGATCAAATTATCTCCAATGTAGGAGAAATGTCTATTAATAACGAGTTCCCTAATATTGCTAGGCAGACATATAATTAAACATATTTGTGAATCTCCATTCATCCAAGGAGACAATTAAATGTGTTATTCTTTTGCTGATTTGGCACAAAGTCATTCATTTATAACTAAAATGTTTGGAGACAAATATACAATTACTGGAAATATGATAGACACAAAGTAACTCAGCAGGACAGGCAGCATCTCAGGAGAGAAGGAATGGGTGATATTCAGGGGAAAGGGAAACGAGAGATATAGATGATGATGATGTAGAGAGATAAAGAACAATGAATGAAAGATATGCAAAAACATTACGATGATCAACCGGCCATTGGTAGCTGTTTGTTGGGTGAAAACGGGAAGCTGGTGCGACTTGGGTGGGGGAGGGATAAAGAGAGGGAATGCTGTGGTTACTTTATATTAGAGAAATTAATAGTCATACCACTGGGCTGTAAGCTGCCCAAGCGAAAAATGAGACGCTGTTCCTCGAATTTGTGTTTAGCCTCACTCTGACAATGGAGGAGACCTAGGACAGAAAGGTCAGTGTGGGAATGGGAGGAGAATTAAAGTGTTTAGCCATCGGAAGGTCAGATAGGTCCAGGCAGACTGAGCGAAGGTGTTCTGCGAAACGATTGCCCAATTCTGCGTTTGGTCTCGCCAATGTATAAGAGTCCACATCCTGAACCATGGATACAGCGGATGAGGTTGGAGGAGGTGCAAGTGAACCTCTGCCTAACCTGAAAGGACTGTTGGGGTCCCTGGACAGAGTCAAGGGAGGTGGCCCAAAAACTTTTGCTCCTAAAGCAAACTGAAGGGTCAGTATGGGGTCGTTGATTATGGTGCAGTTGGGCTGCCAAAATATTAATGCTGGGAAGTGAATTGGTGACTTTGTTAGGAAGGGATTTCAACCTATAGAAACCGGTATGTCGCATAACTCCTCAGGAGGCGGGCAGAATTGTACTGACACCATTTGAACCTCCAGTTCCAGAGATGACCAGCTGACCCAGCCACATAGTTCCCTACTGTCTTCATCTTTTTTTTCCCATGGTCAGTTCCCTGAGCAACCTGATAACTCCACTCTGACAAAGTGGTGTAAGTGGGAAGAAGCAGATCTCTATTACTGCAGAAGAGATAAGTTCATAGTCTCACAGCACGTAGGAATGTTATCTGCTCATATGGCCTCTATCTGCTCATGCATCAGCGCGCCAGACTATCACGGCACCTCCCTTGTCGGCGGGTTTGATAACCCAATCTGGGTTGTTGCGGATTGAGTCGATGGCAGTACGTTCAGGGGGGGGGAGAGATTGGAGTGAGACAGGGGAGTGGAGAAGTTGAGGCGGTTGATGTCGCGACGGCAGTTTTGGATGAAGAGTTCTAAAGCCGGAGGGCCACGAGGGGGTTTCCACGAGGAGGGGGTGCGTTGGAGACGGGAAAAGGGGTCATCAATGGGGGGCAAGGACTCCTTCCCATGGAAGAACGTTGTGAGGCGGAGGCGACGGTAGAAGAGCTCAAAGTCATGGTGGGCGGGGAATTCATTGAGGTGGGGATGGAGGGGGACAAAGGTAAGACCTCTGCTGAGGACTGACCGTTCGGTGTCGGAGAGGGGGAGGGCGGGGTGGGATGATGAACAACCGGCAGGGATGGGGGTTGGGGCCGGAGGAAGCCAGGTGGGTGGACTGGGACGACGAGGTGATGTCTGGTGGGGGGATGGTGGGTGGGTGGTGGGGGGGTGGTGGGGTGGTCAGGGGGGGGGGGGGTGAGAGGGCTGTAGTGTGGGTGGGGAAGAGCAGGGGTCACAAAGTTATAGGGGGATGGGGAAGACTCAGTGGAACTGCCACTACTGTTAACCAGGCTGAGCAGACTAGCACTAGGACCCAGTGGAGTCAAACCCAGGAGAGTGGGAGTTAGCAGCGTGAAGGCTTCAGGCCCAGTGCTGAGTCCAGGCTCCAGGTAAGGCGACGCCTGTGGGCTGCTGGAGGGAGGTGCAGTGGCGAGGGTCAACGGACCCGATGATGTGAGTCCATGGGCAGTTGAGTCGGGGTCTGCGGGCAATGCGTGGGAGGTCCCGGTGGGTGGATGGTCGGTGGGGCGCGGCCCGTCCGATAAGGCAACGGGATGAGTCGGGTGCGCTGTGGCGGCCATGTTCGTGGAGCCCCAGTTCGGGCACACGCATGGGCCCCAGCTATGCCTGCCTCTTTGTCGGTTACGTCGAGCAATCCTTGTTCAATACATACCAGGGCCCCATCCCTGACCTCCACCTCTGCTACATTGACGACTGCTTTGGTGCCACCTACTGCACCCACACACAACAGACTGACTTCGTCCACTTCACCACTAACTTCCATCCGGCACTCAAATACACCTGGACCTATACCGACACTTCCCTACCATTCCTTGACCTCACTATCTCCATTGCAGGTGATAGACTTCTGACCGATAGCCACTTTAAACCCACTGACTCCCATGGCTATCTGGACTACATGTCTTCCCACCCTGCTTCCTGTAAGGACTCCATCCCCTACTCCCAATTCCTCCGCCCTCGCCGCATCTGCTCCCAGGATGAGGCGTTCCACACCAGGGCATCTGAAATGTCCTCATTCTTCAGGGAACAGGGGTTCCCCTCCTCCACCATAGATGAGGCTCGCACCAGGGTCTCTTCCATACCCCGCAACACTGCTCTCTCCCCCCATCCCCCCACTCGCAACAAGAGTCCCCCTAGTCCTCACCTTTCACCCCACCAGCCGTCACAGAAAACAAATAATCCTCCGTCAGTTTCGCCACCTCCAGCGTGACCCCTACCACTCGCCACATCTTCCCATCTCCCCCCATGTTTGCGTTCCGCAAAGACCGCTCCCTCTGTAACTCCCTTGTCAAGTCTTCCTTTCCCTCCCGTACCACCCCCTCCCTGGGCACTTTCCGTTGCAACTGCAAGAAATGCAACACCTGTCCCTTTACATCCCCCCTCGACACCATTCAAGGATCCAAGCAGTCGTTCCAGGTGCGACAGAGGTTCACCTGCATCTCCTCCAACCTCATTTATTGCATCCGCTGCCCTAGATGTCAGCAGATCTATATCGGTGAGACCAAGCGGAGGTTGGGCGATCATTTCGCCGAACACCTCCTTCGGTCCGCAATAACCAACCTGACCTCCCGGTGGCTCAGCACTGCAACTCCCCCTCCCACTCTGTATCCAACCTCTCTGTCCTTGGTCTCCTCCATGGCCAGAGCGAGCAACACCGGAAATTGGAGGAACAGCACCTCATATTCCGCTTGGGGAGTCTGCATCCTGGGGGCATGAACATTGAATTCTCCCAATTTTGTTAGTCCTTGCTGTCCCCTCCCCTTCCTCAGCCCTCGGGCTGTCTCCTCCCATCCCTCAGTCTTCGGGCTCCTCCTCCTCCCTTTTCCTTCCTTCTCCCCCCCCCACCCCCCATCAGTCTGAAGAAGGGTTTCGGCCCGAAACTTTGCCTATTTCCTTCGATGCTGCTACACCCGCTGAGTTTCTCCAGCATTTTTGTGTACCTTCGATTTTCCAGCATCTGCAGTTCCTTCTTAAACAACATAATGTAGATAAATGTGAGGTTATTCACTTTGGTAGCAAGAACAGGAAGGCAGATTATTATCTGAATGGTGTCAGATTAGGAAAAGGGGAGGTGCAATGAGACCTGGGTGTGATTGTACATCAGTCACTGAAAGTAAGCATGCAGGTACAGCAGGCAGTGAAGAAAGCTAATGGCATGTTGGCCTTCATTGTGGGAGGATTTAAGTTTAGGAGCAAGGAGGTCCTTCTGTAGTTGTACAGGGCCCTAGTGAGACCACACCGGGAGTACTGTGTGCAGTTTGGGAGAGCTGGGCTTGTATAATATGGAGTTTGAAAGGATGATAGGGAACCTTATTGAAGCATATAGGATTGTTAAGGGCTAGAAGCAGGAACAGGGTACTGATTGTGGATGATCAGCTATGATTATATTGAATGGCGGTGCTAATAAGAGAACAGTTGGATAACATGAAGGTAGCAAGTGACTGAGGTAATTGGGGTTCGGAAGCTGGTCAGACTGGCTAATCAACATGGTTATGTACCTAGCTATTGCGATTATTTGTATTTTGTAGGATTAGCAGTTGTAAAATGTGTATTGGGGAGAATGCAGACAGCACTGGAAGGCATAGGTGCTCCGAGAATGTTATTGTTAAGACAGGATGAAGTACGTGATGAAGAAAGACTGAGTATGTTGATAGTGTGCAGGAAGAGTTTGAATGACTGGGAAGGATAGAAATAAGTAGGAACATGGGAAGTTATCATGGAATGATAAAAGGGAGGAATGAGAATATGCAGAACTGGGGATACTCTAGGATTAAAGGGTTAAGTATTCTGTTTTTGAGGATCAAGGTCTGATTGAAGTTAGAAGTTAAGTTTCACTTTCCTTTGACATCATTTTTTTGGAAAACATGTGATGTTCAATGCTATTGTGATTGGCTAAGATGTATTATACAGTACATGATTGTAATTGGGTAGAAAGATTGTCCCTGCCTATATAATCATGCGATACTGTAGTTATTGGTCTGGAATTACTGCCCATTGTAAAGTTACCTCCCATTGTACCAACCATATATATATGCTAATTCCTTTGTTTGAACACATGTGTTTCTCCGTGATCCACTGGGAGAGCTTCCCAGGGCAGTACAGAGAAACCTGGTCACCATGGTGAAATAAAGGATGATTTAAAGTATTCTAGTCGGTGTTTTCACTGAACGGATTAAGGGAAATAAATACCGGAATTATCAAATACATTTGCAAAATAATTCAAGGGTGGGTGCAGGAATATAGTAACAGGAAAGATAATTATTCACAATTATATTGAATAGCATAGCAGGGTTGAAAGGCAATGTTTGTGTAACGAAATTGTGCAATTCAATACCTGGCAGTCACTTTAGAAATGAATATAAAGGTCATGTTATAATCACAGCCTATTTCCTTCGATAGATAATTTATGTTATGTATATATATCCATCTTCAACAGCAGACACACGAATATCTATATTACTAAAAGTTTGATCTTGACCACTTCCTGTTGTTCTGTATATTGATTTATTTTTTTAAATGCTGCCACTTAGGGCTGTGATTTTTGGCCATCTTACTCAGAGTCCCCCTCCGCTGCGCAGGACAAGAGGATTTTTCTCATCGATGAAAGATAAAAGAGTTATTAGTGTTTAAAAAATGTGGAGATTCTCTCTCCTGAAGGACACGCCCCTTCCGGAGGGACTATAAAACCCGGAAGTGTTGAGTGCCTCAGTCAGTCTCTGCAAGATGGGGGAGCGAGAGGGTCACGCCTCTCAGTCTGAGCTGTGAATAACACTGAACATATGTATACTAAACTGTGAGTGGTTTTACTGACCTGTCAGTGCCCTTAATGTGGTTTGAAAATATAGTTTGGAAATGCTAAAGCTGTGTTGCCTTTGGTTTGGAAATACTAAAGCTGTGTTGCCTTTGGTTTGGAAATGCTAACGCTGTGTTGCCTTTAGTTTGGAAATGCTAAAGCTGTGTTGCCTTTGGTTTGGAAATGCTAAAGCTGCATTGCCTAATTAAAGTTGCCTTGCCTAATTAAAGTTGCCTTGCCTAATTAAAGTTGCCTTGCCTAATTAAAGTTGCCTTGCCTAATTAAAGTTGCCTTGCCTAATTAAAGTTGCCTTGCCTAATTAAAGTTGCCTTGCCTAATTAAAGTTGCCTTGCTTAATTAAAGTTGCCTTGCTTAATTAAAGTTGCCTTGCCTCTATATAATAAAAGTCTAATCTTGAACACTTCCTGTTTGCGCTTTATATTGATTTTAGAAAAATTGCTACCACGTACGGCTGTGATTTTTGGCCATCTTACTCAGTCCCCCTCCGCTCATCAGGTGCTGAGGATTTTTCTCATCGACGAAAAATAAAAGAGTTATTAGTGTTTAAAAAATGTTGAGATTCTCTTTCTTGTCAATCACGCCATGAAGGCCATGCCCCTTCTGGTGGGAGGGGGATGGACTATAAATCCCATGAATGTGGGCATGGCTCAGTCTCTGTAAGATGGAGGAGGGAGAGGTCATGACTCGCTGTTTTTAGTGGCCTTGCACTCTGCTTGAAATTGTATGAAATTGCACTTGAATTTGGTGGCTTTACACCCTGCTTGAAATGGAATTTCAAGGAATTGCCGTGTCAACTGCCAGCCCACCAGCCATGAGTGAGTGAGCTGCCAGCACAACAGGCTTGAGTGACTGAGCTGCCAGTTCAAAAATCCATTTGGCCCACAATGTCCATACTAGCCCTCTGGAAACCAGTCCCTTCAGCCCACAACATCCATACTAGCGCTCCAGAAAGACCCCCCCCACTGGACACCAATATTGGAATTTGTGGAGAGGTGGAATATTGCGTTGGGGGACCAGCCCTCCCATGTGATGCTGGTACCCGATGGGTCCCACTTAATCTAGTAATATCTAAATATACACTATTAGAATACTGTAATGGTGGATCACAGTTAACAATAAAAGAAGCTACTAATGATCATTCTGCCTCACCTTTTACGTATACCACCGATACCTTTAAAATTTACTATCCTTGTCTTCAGAAATATTTCAATATCATGGAGCTGTTTCTATGAAATATCAATAATATGAGTGAAATTAAGCACATCTTGACAAATGAAAAGCAGACATACTGATATTATTTAAGATTTACACAAAGAAGGTCTATCTTAAAATGCATTGGTGATTATTTCTGGCATTTATGTGTTATTTAAATGAGTAGTTTGGGGATTTTTTTTCAAATGCTTACATTTAACTACCACTTAATAAATAATAATTACTAAGAAGCAAACCATCAGTTTAGCCATGGGGTCCAAATAGAAGTATTTGAATCAGGTTGAAATTTTACCTAAGGACTTTCACAATGCATCAACCCGCACCACTGAACAGCTTTTGATTGGCATTAGTATTATAGACCAAACAGCTTTTTCAACTTGTTTTCATACAACTTGTTCATGAAGACATTAACAACCATATAACCATATAACAATCATAGCACAGAAACAGGCCATCTTGGCCCTAAAAGTACGTGCCGAACACTTAATTTCCCCTAGTCCCATCTACCTGCATTCAGACCATAACCCTCCATTCCTTTCCCATCCATATACCTATCCAATTTATTTTTAAATGATAAAATCGAACCTACCTCCACCATTTCCACTGGAAGCTCATTCCACACAGCTACCACTCTCTGAGTAATGAAGTCCCCCCTCATGTTACCCCTAAACTTCTGTCCCTGAATTCAGAAATCATGTCCTCTTGTTTGAATCTTCCCTACTCTCAATGGGAAAAGCTTATCCACGTCAACTCTGTCTATCCCTCTCATCATTAATGTTCCATATCATAAGTTCATAAGTAATTGGAGCAGAATTAGGCCAAACGGACCACCAAGTCTTCTCCGCCATTCAATCATGGCTGATCTATCTCTCCCTCTCATCCTTCTGCCTTCTCCCCATAACCCCTGACACCCGTACTAATCAAGAATCTATATATCTCTACCTTAAAAATATCCATTGACTTGCCCTCCACAGTTTCACCACCCTCTGACTAAAGAAATTCCTCCTCATCTCCTTCCGAAACAAACGTCCTTTTATTCTGAGGGTATGGCCTCCGGTCCTAGACTATCCCACTAGTGGAAACATCCTTTTCACATTCACTCTATCCAAGCCTTTCACTATTCGGTAAGTTTCAATGAGATCCCTCCTCATCCTTCTAAACTCCATTGAATAGAGGTTTACCAACTCATAGAGTCATAGTGATACAGTGTGGAAACAGGCCATTCTGCCCAACTTGCCCACACTGGCCAACATGTCCCTCCTGACTACACTTGGTCGATATCCCTCCAAACCTGCCCTATCCATGTACCTGTCTAACTGTTTCTTAAATGTTAGGATAGTCCCAGCCTCAACTATCTCATCTGGCAGCTTGTTCCATACACCCACCACCCTCTGTGTGAAAAAATTACCCCTCAGATTCTTATTAAATCTTTTCCCTTTCCCCTTGAAATTATGGTCCTCAATTCCCCTACTCTGGGCAAGTGACTCTGTGCATCTACCCGATCTATTCCTCTTATGATTTTGTATACCTCCATAAGATCACCCCTTATCCTCCTGCGCCCCAAGGAATGGAGACCCAGCCTTCTCAACCTCTCCCTTTAGCTCACACCCTCTAGACCTGGCAACATCCTCGTACATCTCCTCTGAACCCTTTCATGCTTGACAATATCTTTCTTATAACATGGTGCCAAGAACTGAACATAGTATTCTAAATGCGGTCTCAACAACATCTTATACTATTGCAACATGACCTCCCAACTTCTATATTCAATACTCTGACTGATGAAGGCCAATGTGCCAAAAGCCTTTTGACCACCTTATCTACCTGCAACTCGACCTTCAAGGAACCATGCACCTGCATTCATAGATCCCTCCTCTATACAACACTCCCCAGAGGCCTACCATTTACTGCGTAGGTCCTGCCCTTGTTAGACGACCCAAAATGCAACACCTCACACTTCTCTGTATTAAATTCCATCAACCATTCCTCAGTCCACCTGGCCAATGGATCCAGATCTTGCTGCAATCTTTCACAACCATCCTCATGATCTGCAAAACCACCCACTTTTGTATCATCAGCAAACTTGCTAATCTTGCTCTGTGTGTTTTCATCCAAATCATTGATGTAGGTGACAAACAGTAATGGGCCCAGCACTGAACCCTGAGGCACACCACTAGTCACAGGCCTCCAGTCTGAGAAGCTACCTTCCACCATCACCCTCTGCTTCCTTCCATGGAGCCAATTTTCTATCCTTTCAGCTATCTCTCCTTGGATCCTGGGATCATTCTCGTAAACCTCCTCTGGACCCTCTCCAGCACCAGCATATCCTTTCTCAGATATGGGGCCCAAAATTGCTCACCATACTCCAAAAACAGCCTGGCCAGCACCTTATAAAGCCTCAGCATTACATTCCTGTTTTTGTGTTCTAGTCCTTTCGAAATAAATGCTAACATATCAGTTTCCTTCCACTTCAGCAATCCCCATCAAAATATCTGCCTATCCTGTTCTCCATTTTGTAAACGTACTTTTCTCTTAAATGCATCTATGATTTTTGTTTTTTCTACATTCCCAGTATTCTTTGTGATAATTTTCCTATGTTTTATAGACTCTGGATCAGTTGCAGTGGGCTGGAGGGTAGCTAACGTAACTCCACTTTTTAAGAAAGGAGGGAGAGAGAAAACGGGGAATTATAGACCAGTTAGCCTTATATCGGGAGTAGGGGGTAAGGTATTGACATGGATAGAGAACTGATTGGCAGACAGGAAGCAAAGAGTAGGAATTAACGGGCCCTTTTCAGAATGGCAGGCAGTGACTAGTGGGGTGCTGCAACGATCGGTGCTGAGACCCCAGTTATTTACAACATATATTAACGATTTAGATGAGGGAATTAAATGTAACATCTCCAAGTTTGCGGATTGAACAAAGCTGGGTGGCAGTGTGAGCTGCCAGGAGGATGCTATGAGGTTGCCGCGTGACTTGGATAGGTTGGGTGAGTTGACAGATGCATGGCAAGTCAAGTCAAGTCAAGTCAAGTCAGGTTTATTTGTCACATACACATACGAGATGTGCAGTGAAATGAAAGTGGCAATGCTCGCGGACTTTTGTGCAAAAAGACAAACAACCAAACAAACTATAAACACAATCATAAACACACATATTATTTTACATAATTCATGTTCATTAGAGTTAGTCCCTGGTGAGATAGGCTTTTGCAGACCGAATAGCCTCTGGGAAGAAACTCCTTCTCAACCTCTCCGTTTTCACCGCTTGGCAACGGAGGCGTTTGCCTGACCATAGCAGCTGGAACAGTCCGTTGCAGGGGTGGAAGGGGTCTCTCATGATATTGTTGGCTCTGGAGTTGCACCTCCTGATGTATAGTTCCTGCAGGGGGGCAAGTGAAGTTCCCATAGTGCGTTCGGCTGAACGCACTACTCTCTGCAGAGCCTCTTGTCCTTGGCAGAGCAATTCCCAAACCAGATGGTAATATTCCCAGACAAGATGCTTTCCACCACCGCTGCGTAGAAGCACTGGAGGATCCTCAGAGACAGATGCAGTATAATGTGGATAAATGTGAGGTTATCCACTTTGGTGGCAAGAACAGGAAGGCAGATTATTATCTGAATGGTGTATTATTATCTTAGGGGAGGTGCAACGAGACCTGGGTGTGCTTGTGCACCAGTCACTAAAAGTAAGCATGCAGGTATAGCAGGCAGCGAAGAAAGCTAATGGCATGTTGGCCTTCATTGTGAGAGGATTTAAGTTTAGGGGCCTGGTGAGAGCACAGCTGGAGAATTGTGTGCAATTTTGGTCTCCTAATTTGAGGAAGAACATTATTGTTACTGAAGGTGTGCAGTGTAGGTTCACCAGGTTAATTCCTGGGATGGCAGGACTGACATATGATGAAAGAATGGGTTGACTGGGCTTGTATTCACTGATATTTAGAAGGATGAGTGGAGATTTTATAGAAACATGTAAAATTCTTAAAGGATTGGACAGGCTAGATGCAGAAAAAATGTTCCCGAGTGTTGGGGGAGTCCAGAACCAGGGGTCACAGTTGAAGAATAAGGAGTAGGCCATTTAGGACTGAGAAGAGGAAAAACATTTTCACCCAGAGAATTGTGAATATGTGGAATTCTCTGCTACAGAAGGCAGTGGAGGCCAATTCACTGGATGTTTAGATTTAGCTCTTAGCGCTAAAGGAATCAAGGGATATGGGGAAAAAGCAGGAACTGGGTACTGATTTTAGATGATCAGACATGATCATATTGAATGGCGTTGCTGGCTCGAAGGGCCGAATGGCCTACTCCTGCACCTATTTTTCTATGTTTCTATAAAGAGGTTTCTTCTGAAATCCCTCCTGGTCATGAGCCCTAGTTTTGGTCTCCCACACAGGTGGCAATATCTTTTCTACGTCCACCATAATAAATTATCTTATCATCTTTGCTGGACATGAGCCAAATTGAGAATAGCCATGAACTCTACAAAGGCCACCCAATGCGTTTCCAACACATGAGAGTGCATGTTTTCTAAAAGATCCTCCATGCTAATCCCACGTTATCTCATTTGATTGACGGGGTGTTGTTCTAGTTTCATACCAAGCAACTGGAACATCTGTCTCGGTTGAGCATCAAGTTTTAGGATGGTGGTCAATAACCTTAAAAATCTATGGCAACTTCAGTTATAAAATTTAAAAAAGACAAATTTGCAGTATTGTATTCAAATACTTACTGTGATTACCGCGAAAGCTCCTTTAAGATAACAAGCTACAGAGTAGTCAACATCACGGACTATTAGAGGCATACATAGTTTACAGATAAAATAATGTGCCGCCTGATGATCATAATAGAAGAACCAACTATTGTCTCTCTGCACCAGAACAGCCATTCGTTCCATAGTTATTTTATTTGAGATCTTATCTTGTGTACTGAAAAAAGATAGAATTTGGACAATTATTATAGAAAAAAAATTATATTGTGAAATCTTAACTAATTAACACCTTACTGTAGTTGAAGTTATTTCAGCCAGTAAACAAAGATTGAACAGGTAATAGGTTTTCTATTGTGGATAAAGCAAAGCTGGTTCTACTTAGCTCTCCTGGGAATAATGGAGATCTGGGATTCATTATTTTAAAACGAAGGTGTTGCTTGGCAAAGTTCTGAATTGAGCTGGTTATTACCTTTTTTAAAAATATTCTTTGCATCCATGTAATAAAAAACGCAGAAGGGTTTCGGCCCAAAACTTTGCCTATTTCCTTTGTTAGAAACATAGAAACATAGAAATTAGGTGCAGGAGTAGGCCCTTCGGCCCTTCGAGCCTGCACCGCCATTCAATATGATCATGGCTGATCATCCAACTCAGTATCCCGTACCTGCCTTCTCTCCATACCCTCTGATCCCCTTAGCCACAAGGGCCACATCTAACTCCCTCTTAAATATAGCCAATGAACTGGCCTCAACTACCCTCTGTGGCAGAGAGTTCCAGAGATTCACCACTCTGTGTGAAAAAAGTTCTTCTCATCTCGGTTTTAAAGGATTTCCCCCTTATCCTTAAGCTGTGACCCCTTGTCCTGGACTTCCCTAACATCGGGAACATCAATCTTCCTGCATCTAGCCTGTCCAACCCCTTAAGAATTTTGTAAGTTTCTATAAGATCCACTCTCAATCTCCTAAATTCTAGAGAGTATAAACCAAGTCTATCCAGTCTTTCTTCATAAGACAGTCCCGACATCCCAGGAATCAGTCTGGTGAACCGTCTCTGCACTCCCTCTATGGCAATAATGTCCTTCCTCAGATTTGGAGACCAAAACTGTACGCAATACTCCAGGTATGGTCTCACCAAGACCCTGTACAACTGCAGTATATCCTCCCTGATCCTATACTCATATCCTTTTGCAATGAAAGCTAACATACCATTCACTTTCTTTACTGCCTGCTGCACCTGCATGCCTACCTTCAATGACTGGTGTACCATGACACCCAGGTCTCGCTGCATCTCCCCCTTTCCCAATCGGCCACCATTTAGATATTAGTCTGCTTTCCCGTTTTTGCCACCAAAATGGATAACCTCACATTTATCCACATTATACTGCATCTGCCAAACATTTGCCCACTCACCCAGCCTATCCAAGTCACCTTGCAGTCTCCTAGCATCCTCCTCACAGCTAACACTGCCCCCCAGCTTAGTGTCATCCGCAAACTTGGAGATATTGTCTTCAATTCCCTCATCCAGATCATTAATATATATTGTAAATAGCTGGGGTCCCAGCACTGAGCCTTGCGGTACCCCACTAGTCACTGCCTGCCATTGTGAAAAGGACCCGTTTACTCCTACTCTTTGCTTCCTGTTTGCCAGCCAGTTCTCTATCCACATCAATACTGAACCCCCAATGCCGTGTGTTTTATGTTTGTATACTAATCTCTTATGTGGGACCTTGTCGAAAGCCTTCTGGAAGTCCAGATACACCACATCCACTGGTTCTCCCCTATCCACGCTACTAGTTACATCCTCGAAAAATTCTATAAGATTCGTCAGACATGATTTACCTTTCGTAAATCCATGCTGACTTTGTCCAATGATTTCACCACTTTCCAAATGTGCTGCTATCCCATCTTTAATAACTGACTCTAGCAGTTTCCCCACTACCGATGTTAGACTAACTGGTCTGTAATTCCCCATTTTCTCTCTCCCTCCCTTCTTAAAAAGTGGGGTTACGTTTTCTACCCGCCAATCTTCAGGAACTACTCCAGAATCTAAAGAGTTTTGAAAGATTATTACTAATTTGTTCCATAGATGCTGCTGCTCCCGCTGAATTTCTCCAGCACTTTTGTCTACCTTCGATTTTCCAGCATCAGCAGTTCCTTCTTAACCAAACTGTAGGTAATTTAGCTGATAGTTTCAACAAATTAGCCTTCTCACCAACCTTCTACAGGTCCTCCCCAGGATATGACAGGTACCCCAAACAGTTTGCATGCCAGAAATGCAGCTGCCAAGCAATATATTTTATGAAATACATTGGTCAACCAAGGGAACGTGTAGTTAAACCAGGAGCTTAACTTTACCATTCGATATTGCCGTGTGGCAGAAGAGGCCTGCAACCCCACAGCATCTGCTAATACATCCCAGAGTTCTACCAACTCTTGTTTGTATGTATAGGCTATACATGTCGGACATTTGAAACCGAGGGACAAGACCTGCATCTACAAATAACTGCATCCGGTTCCTGACAACTGAAATATTTGTGGAAATTAAAAAAAATTGATTGGACCCAAATTCTTTGCAGCCTAGTCAGAGGCTCTGTCAAATATATAGCATTTGCTGAACACAATTCACCTGATTGAAAAACACAAAAGTGCAGGCACTGCAAATTCATAATAAAACAGAAAATGCTGGAAATGCTTAGTGTATCAGGCAGCAGTAACGGAGAGAGATGCAGCCTGACAATGTGTATTTCCAGCATTTTTTGATTTTATTTCAGATTTCCATCTACATTTTTATTTTCCTCTGCCTTTACTACATTTGCTCATTTTAAGAAAATAACAGAACATTTTCTCTGAAGCATGATTGCTGGAGAAACTCAGTGGGTGCGGCAGCATCTATGGAGCGAAGGAAATAGGCAACGTTTCGCGCCGAAACCCTTCTTCAGACAGGTTAAAAAGGTTATTGGGGCATTTTAGATTGCTAATAGTAGAGTTGTGGGGCATGCTAGATAAATTAAAGGGAGATAAAACTTAGCCAAAATCATAAATTGAGGACACAGCAGAAATCAGCAGTTATGACAAAAGACTGAAAAAGAGTTACTTGAAGTTGAAGAATTTGATCTCAAGTCTGCAAGATTGCAAAGACAAGGTGCTGTCCTTCAAACTTTCATTGGGTCTCATTGTGACACTGCTGAAGGTCACAGTTAGGAGTGGATGGACAATTAAAGTGGCAGGCAACTGGAAACTCAGGGTCACCCATTGTTTTCTCCAATATAGAGCAGACCATTTGGTGAACACCAAATGCAACACTATTGATGGAAGTACTTGTGAGTTGCTGCTTCACCTGGAAGGACAAGTTGGGTCCCTGGATAGTGAAAAGTGAAGAGGTGATAAGTCAGGTGTTACATCTCCCACAACTACATGCAAAATGCCATAAGGTGTGGAATGATTGAAAGGGATGGAAAGAAACTCCAGAGAGTTGTGAATGAACATTCTGAAATTAAGGAGCAAAATATGTGTCAAGTGGTGGAATACAGTTGAAGCTTACAGAATTTCTGGGGATGGTCTATTGAAATGTAGAGGCCGGTGGGATTATAATGAGGATCAGGGCAACTTGTATTTCATCTGTCTGAGAAACAGTGTGAGCAAAGACATGGAAAATACATGAGATGCAATCAAAGTTATTGTCCACAATGGTAGAGGAATGTTACAGTTCAGAAAAAAAGAAGACATTTCAGAGGCACTCTTGTGGAAAGTCTCATCAATGCAGGAATTGTCCGTAGACCTCCGAGGCAGGATTGTGTCGAGACACAGATCTGGGTAAGGGTAAAAACAATTTCTGCAGCATTGCAGGTCCTGAATAGCACAGTGGCCTCCGTCATTCTTAAATGGAAGAACTTTGGAACCACCAGGACTCTTCATAGAGCTGGCCGCCCAGCCAAACTGAGCAATCGGGGAGAACGGCCTTGGTCAGGGAGGTGACCAAGAACCCGATGGCCACTCTGAGAGAGCTCCAGAGTTCCTCTGTGGAGATAGGAGAACCTTCCGGAAGGTCAACGATATCTGCGGCACTCCACCAATATGGCTTTTATGGTAGAGAGGCCGGATGGAAGCTACTCCTCAATTAAAGGCACATGACAGCTCGCTAGGAGTTTGTGAAAAGGATTGTTTTCTCTGGTGCTCTGGTCTGATGAAACCAAGATTGAACTCTTTGGCCTGAATGCCAAGCGTCACGTCTGGAGGTAGCTAGGCATCACTCATCGCCTGGCCAATCCCGTACTTACAGTGAAGCATGGTGGTGGCAGCATCATGCTGTGGGATGTTTTTCAGCGGTAGGAACTGGGGGACTAGTCTGGATCGAGAGAAAGATAAATGGAGCAAAGTACAGAGAGATCCTTGATGAAAACCTGCTCCAGAGCATTCTGGACCTCAGACTGGGGCAAAGATTCACCTTCCAACAGGACAATGACCCAAAGCACACAGCCAAGTCAACGCAAGAGTGGCTTCATGACAAGTCTATAAATGTCCTTGAGTGGTCCAGCCAGAGTCCGGACTTGAACCTGATTGAACATCTCTGGAGGGACCTGAAAATAGCTGTGCATTGACACTCCACATCCAACCTGACAGAGCTTGAGAGGATTTGCATAGAAGAATGGGAGAAATTACCTAAATACAGGTGTGCCAAGCTTGGAGCGTCATACCCAAGAAGACTTGGTTGTAATCGCTGCCAAAGGTGCCTCAACAAAGTACTGAGTAAAGGGTCTGAATACTCTGAATACTGAATTATTTTGCAGAATTTCTAAACACCTTTTTACACTTTTTTATTATGGGGCATTGTGTGTAGATTGATGATTAAAAAAAAAGATCAATTTTAGAATAAGGCTGTAACATAACAAAATGTGGGAAAAGAAGGGGTCTGAATACTTTCTGAATGCACTGTATTTTCAATAAATGAACAGAAACTGTTGAACTAGGCTTTCCATGCACAATGTGTACAGGCTAGAACCAGATACTAGCAATTCAAGGAAAATGTGGCCTCCTCTTACACCAATGGAAATTAAGATTAAGTCCCAATTACAGCTGCAGAAAAAAAGAAATTGAACAATAAAACACACTGATAATAAACTACCCATAATTTTTCCTGGCTAAATGGCCAACAATGGCGGGGTCACACTAGATACCGTGAACTACTCTAAAACCTGGGCATTAGCATTAAATACAAAAATTGAAATCCCTGTATTACCTAAGGGAGAATCAGGGCAGCTGGGTACAAGGACATTCAACTATTTCAGGTTATTCAAGATAAATGTTTATGCTTCAACAATCAGTTCATTTAGGTGAAAAATGGGAAGACCCTAGGACCAGACGGTTTTAGTAATGAATTTTATAAAAGATTTCAGGAGTCAATTGTACCAAGATTATTCAATTTATACACGCAGGCTTATACTGAAAATAAACTACCAGAAACCCTAGCAGAAGCAACAATAACGCTTATACCAAAAAAAGATAAAGATTTAGATGAACCGGGTTCTTATAGAGCTATTTCACTTCTAAATACGGATCAGAACATTTTAGCAAAGATTCTAGCTAGAAGGCTAAATAATTTTATTAACAATTTAATAAATACGGATCAAACGGGATTTATACCCAAAAGATAATCATATAATCATATGAGAGGGATAGACAGAGTTGATGTGGACAAGCTTTTCCCTTTGAGAATAGGGAAGATTCAAACAAGAGGACATGACTTCAGAATTAAGGGACAGAAGTTTAGGGGTAATATGAGGGGGAACTTCTTTACACAGAGAGTGGTGGCGGTGTGGAATGAGCTCCCAGTGGAAGTGGTGGAGGCAGGTTCATTGGTATCATTTAAAAATAAATTGGATAGGCATATGGATGAGAAGGGAATGGAGGGTTATGGTACGAGTGCAGGCAGGTGGGACTAAGGGGAAAAAAAATTGTTCGGCATGGACTTGTAGGGCCGAGATGGCCTGTTTCCGTGCTGTAATTGTTATATGGTTATATGGTTTTATATGGTTATTTAATAATTTGAGAAGGCTTTTCAATATAATGTACTCTCATAATGAGGATAATGAAGATATTTCAGTTGTCACGCTGGATGCAGAGAAGGCATTTGATCAAGTAGAATGGCAGTATTTATACAAGGTACTCCAAAAATTTAATACGGGAGAGAATTTTATTAGATGGGTTAAACTACTTTACGATAGACCTACGGCAAGAATATTAACTAACAATACGCTATCTCCAAATTTTTACTTATCAAGGGGTAATAGGCAAGAGTGTGCCTTATCACCATTGCTATTTGCCCTTATGATAGAACCGCTGGCCGAAAGGATTAGAAATCACCCGAATATTCACGGATACAACACTAAGGACTCAAAGAATAAAATGTCATTATATGCTGATGATATCCTTTTATATATTACTAATACACAAACGAGTATACCCACTTTATTAACACTAATTGAGGAATTCGGCTCTTTTTCGGGATATAGAATAAATTGGAATAAAAGCGAAATAATGTCTTTAAAACCACAGGATTCGAGACACTTACTAAAATTCCCCTTCAAAATTGCAACAGAAAAATTCAAGTATCTGGGTATTCAAATTACGAGAAGACACAAATCATTATTTAGTGCCAATTTTATACCACTATTAAATAAACTGAATGATACGATTAAATTTTGGAAAACGCTTCCGCTCTCATTGATAGGTAGAATTAACACTATAAAAATGACTTTCTTACCACAATTAATATATTTGTTTCAAGCGATCCCAATATATATTCCAAAATATTTTTTCAAAAAACTAGATTCCACTATCACTAATTTTATATGGGACTACAGAACACATAGAATTCAACAAAAGCATTTGTGCAAATCTAAAGAAGTTGGGGGTTTATCATTACCTAACTTTATGTATTACTACTGGGCAGTGCATATTAAGAACATAATGTACTGGCTGGATAGTTCCACTCAGCAGTTGGAGTGGATAAGAATGGAGAAAGAGGAGTGCTATCCGCACGATATAGGAACGATCCTGCTCTCACCGATAAAATTGAATAGTATAATATATAAGAAGAACCCAATTATTCACAATATAATAAGAATTTGGAAACAAATAAAAGTATCCTTGAAATTAAATAATTTATCAGTACTAACCCCACTACAGGTGCACAACCTTTTATCCGGAGTTCCTGAAACCGAAAATCTCCGAAAACAGGCCATTTTTTCCAGGATGTCGTCTGCACACCAAAGCTCGCGTTTGGCGCCAAACTTGACCCGAAACGACCCACGGTCAACCCAGGTCTGTACTACTGTAGCGGCTGCCCCCTCCCCGGAGACCGGGAGACACTTAAACATCTGTAAATCATTGCTTAAATGTTAGTCAGTTAGTTTGGAGGGCTTTTATGTGAGGAGGGGGGTGAAGGGGTAAACTTTAATTCTTAATCCCCTACCTGGTCGGAGAGGCGGGGAGCGGTCAATGCCTTACCGGGTCGCCGTGCAGTAAGCTCCGCAACGCTGTGGCCGCCAACTCCCAGCTGGGGCTGCGGGCGGCGGGCGGCGCCGGTTGTAGCTCCGACCCCGGCAACTCTACCCCTGGCTGCGAGGCGCTCCAAATCCACCGCCGCCCGCGGCCGGACGCCTGCAGCCCCAGCTCCGCGATTGTTGGGAGTCGGCGGCGTCGCAGCGTTGGGATACCAGCTGGGAGCGGGCAATGCCTTACCGGGTCGCCATGCGGTAAGAACCGGAGCGCTGTGGCCACTGACTCTCAACATTCGCGGAGCTGGGACTGCGGGCGTCCGGCCGCGGGTGGCGCTGGATTTGGAGTGCCTCGCAGCCAGGGGCAAAGATGGCCAGGGGTAGAGTTTCCGGGGTCGGAGCTCCAACCGGCGCCGCCCGCGGCCGGACGGAGCCCCCAGCTCCGCGATGTTGGAAGTCGCCGACCAGGTAGGGGACTAAGAATTAAAGTTTCCCCCTTCACCCCACCACCACCACATAAAATCCCTCCAAACTAACTGACTAACATTTATGCAATGATTTACAATGATTCCCCGGTCTCCGGGGAGAAGGCAGCCGCTCCAGACTTTTCAAGCCGCCCGCGCTACCTACCTAATCTACGCTAAAAGTCTTCCATTCGGAAATCCGAAAATGTCCGAAATCCGACGTGTCTGGTCCCAAGGCTTTCGGATAAAAGGTTGTGCACCTGTATTGAACAACCCTGCATTCAAACCTTCTCTCATCGACAACACATATCAACAATGGGATAGACTGGGGATTAGGAAAGTAGGGGATATGTATGAAGTGGGCAAACTATTATCATTTCAACAATTAAAATTAACATTTAAATTGAAGGATAATCAATATTTTAAATATATACAGGTTTCTACAGCTATATTAATAGCAAAAGGATAACGAGGGATAAAATTGATCCATTGGAGAGACAGAGTGGACAGTTATCTGCAGAGCCAAAAGAGATGGGGGAGATATTGAACAATTTTTTTTCTTCGGTATTCACCAAGGAGAAGGATATTGAATTATGTGAGGTAAGGGAAACTAGTAGAGTAGCTATGGATACTATGAGTTTCAAAGTAAAAGAAGTACTGACACTTTTGAAAAATATAAAAGTGGATAAGTCTTCAGGTCCTGACAGGATATTCCCTAGGACATTGAGGAAAGTTAGTGTAGAAATAGCCGGGGCTATGACAGAAATATTTCAAATGTCATTAGAAACGGGAATAGTCCCCGAGGATTGGCGTACTGCGCATGTTGTTCCATTGTTTAAAAAGGGTTCTAAGAGTAAACCTAGCAATTATAGACCTGTTAGTTTGACTTCAGTGGTGGGCAAATTAATGGAAAAGATACTTAGAGATAATATATATAAGCATCTAGATAAACAGGGTCTGATTAGAAACAGTCAACATGGATTTGTGCCTGGAAGGTCATGTTTGACTAATCTTCTTGAATTTTTTGAAGAGGTTACTAGGGAAATTGACGAGGGTAAAGCAGTGGATGTTGTCTATATGGACTTTAGTAAGGCCTTTGACAAGGTTCCTCATGGAAGGTTGGTTAAGAAGGTTCAACTGTTGGGTATAAATGCAGGAATAGCAAGATGGATTCAACAGTGGCTGAATGGGAGAAGCCAGAGGGTAATGGTGGATGGCTGCTTTTCGGGTTGGAGGCAGGTGACTAGTGGGGTGCCTCAGGGATCTGTGTTGGGTCCTTTGTTGTTTGTCATGTACATCAATGATCTGGATGAAGGTGTGGTAAATTGGATTAGTAAGTATGCAGATGATACCAAGATAGGGGGTGTTGTGGATAATGAAAAGGATTTCCAAAGTCTACAGAGTGATTTAGGTCATTTGAAAGATGGCAGATGGAGTTTAATGCTGATAAATGTGAGGTGCTACACCTTGGCAGGATAAATCAAAATAGGACGTACATGGTAAATGGTAGGGAATTGAAGAATACAGTTGAACAGAGGGATCTGGGTATAACCGTGCATAGTTCCTTGAAGGTGGAATCTCATATAGATAGGGTGGTAAAGAAAGCTTTTGGTATGCTAGCCTTTATAAACCAGAGCATTGAGTATAGAAGCTTGGATGTAATGTTAAAATTGTACAAGGCATTGGTGAGACCAAATCTGGAGTATGGTGTACAATTTTGGTCGCCCAATTATAGGAAGGATGTCAACAAAATAGAGAGAGTACAGAGGAGATTTACTAGAATGTTGCCTGGGTTTCAACAACTAAGTTACAGAGATAGGTTGAATAAGTTAGGTCTTAATTCCCTGGAGCGCAGAAGGTTAAGGGGGGACTTGATAGAGGTCTTTAAAATGATGAGAGGGATAGACAGAGTTGATGTGGACAAGCTTTTCCCTTTGAGAATAGGGAAGATTCAAACAAGAGGACATGACTTCAGAATTAAGGGACAGAAGTTTAGGGGTAATATGAGGGGGAACTTCTTTACTCAGAGAGTGGTAGCGGTGTGGAATGAGGCAGGTTCATTGGTATCATTTAAAAATAAATTGGATAGGCATATGGATGAGAAGGGAATGGAGGGTTATGGTATGAGTGCAGGCAGGTGGGACTAAGGGGAAAAAAAGTTGTTCGGCACGGACTTGTAGGGCCGAGATGGCCTGTTTCCGTGCTGTAATTGTTGTATGGTTATATGGTTATATGGTATGCGACTTTATGAAGAAATATACACATAGATTTCAAACTATATTTTTAGACCCTTTAGAAGAAGCAATGAATATTAAGGCCGATTCACAAAAATTAATATCATACTTTTAAAATAATATATTAAATAGAGAATCACCCTCAACAGAAGCACTAAGGGAAGATTGGGAACATGAGCTAATGATAAAGATCTCGAAGGATAGATGGGAAAAGTATTTGATGAATACACATAACTGTTCTATTAATGCAAGACATAATTTAATTCAATTCAAATTATTACATAGACTATATTATTCAAAAACGAGGTTGAATAAATTTTATCCAAACGTCTCTCCCAGATGCGATAAATGTTTGTTTCAAAACGCTAATATAACACATTCATTTGTAGGATGTACAAAGTTGAATAAATTTTGGAGTGATATATTTGATATATTTACAAAGCCTTCTCAAGTCAAGAATAGAACCCAAAACGGAATGGATTATATTTGGAATAATAGGAGAAGATACCAATTTAAATAAAGACCAAAATGTTTTTTTTTAATTATGGGTTAATAATTGGAAAGAAATTGATACTTAAATTTTGGAAAAATACAACCATACCAACTGTTAAAATGTGGATTAGGAATATGATGGACATAGCACGCCTTGAAGAAATGAGACTCCGGCTAATAGATAAATATGACCAATTCTTAAGGAGTTGGTCTCCTTTCATCGACTTTTTGGAATCATGTGATGCAGCGGTACCGTAAAGATTGCTGATTTCAGTTCATGACGTGGATAGATCTACATCTCCGAATACAGATTTGAAAAATTCTCTTTTAAGGGGCCTTCTCTTCTATTTCTACTTTCCACTATTTCTTTTTCTTTTTTCTTTTTTATATACACACTTCACATTTTTCTACTCTCTACCATCTATTTTTCCACTTTGTCCTCTTTCTATTGTTTTCTTTTTCTTGTCTTGCTTACTTCCTTTTCATAACATAAAACTAGAGGTTGTACATAGAATGGATTACGGTATGACATAGTTGGCACCTAAAATTAGGTTCCACTGTACTGTTTTGTACTGTATTAACTTCTAATAAAATAAACAAAACAAAAAAAAAAGACAAAAAAAAACAAAAAAAAAACCCAAAAAAAAACCAATATTCATTTAGAAAATTAAACAAGGAAAGTTTGAAATGAAGACAAAAAAGAATTCATTACTTTCTCGCACAATTAATTGCAAATGAACTTCAAAGCATTATTACAGGTATTGGTTATTGGTTTCCAAGAATCAGAATTATTTATTTACTTGATAAATCAAGTTTATAAAAGCTTTCCAGGATATCCCAAATAATTGTGAATGATGACTTGTGGCTTGCTCAAGATATGGAAACAAAATAGGTGGGTTTGAAACTTTTTACTTGAAATTCAAAGAGTTGAAATTCAAACAGTTACACAGCTGTTCCTCGACCTATGATGGGGTTAAGTTCCGATAAAAACCATCGCAAATCGAAAACGCATTGCGATATATTGCGATCACGTAACCGGAAGTGATGTGCGGCTCGCTGCCATTGCCGAGCGTTTGCCGATCGTTAAGTCGAAATGTCGCAAGTCAAAGCATCATAAAGCAGGGAGCACCTGTACAGCACATTAACAGGCCTCTTTGGCCCAACTCATCCACACTGACCAAGAAGTCTATGAGACAGTCCCATTTATCTGCATTTTTCCCCTTCTGAACCTTGCCTATCCATGTACATGTGCAAATCTATCTGTCTACCCATAACTAAAGCTGTGATCTTGTGCTCTTCCTGTTTGCGCAGTTTTTCTATTTGCGCGAAAACGCTACGCAATAGCACTACGATTGTACACCAGCTCATTCACCGTTCTCCTGTGCTGTGGGTGCAACAAGTTTTGTTCCGATCGGTGGTATATTGTAAAGGTTAGCGAGGTGAAAAATCTTAAAAACCGCGCGTATGCAGGTCAATCCCCTCTCCTGCCAGTCAGCGCCGCGCGGATTAATCTCTTCACCTGTCACTCCCCGGGACGGTCCGGCCCTTCCAGCGCCATTGCGTCTATACTGGAGCTGAGGGACGCTGGTGGCAATCGGAAGTCTCCAACCGGACACAATTTTCGGAGGGACTGGAAGCAGCCCAGCTCGGAGTCAGAGATGACGCCAAACAGAAAGCCGACAATCTGATCCTGGCAGAGGAGAGCCAAACCAGATGAGGGGAAATGAGCTGCGTTTGTGCAGTTGGGGGCTATGGATGAGTGGTGGAATATTGCGTTGGGGGACCAAGCCTCCTGTGTGACAGGACCCAATGGGTCCCACATAATCTAGTGTCCATTCAAAGTTGTAATTGTACCTGCTTCCAGCTGTTCATTCGATTTACCCACCATGCAATGTGTCAAATTCTTGCCCCTCTGGTCCCCTTTAAATCGTCTCCCCTCTCAACTTAAACCAATGTTTTCTACCTTAGGCTTCTGTGTTCGGGGGAAAAAAACTGTGACCATCTTCTTTATCGATGCCTGTCATGGTTTTATAAACCTATATAAGGTCATTCCGCAGGCCCTTTCACTCCAGGGAAAACAATATAACTATCGTTCTAAATATACGAGTTTGCAACCCACCATGGCAGATGGGGAATTTAAATTTTGGCAAATCTAGTACCAGAATGGTGACAGTGAAACAACTGTACAACTGGATCCCTTCAGTTTTGAAAACATCTTTGCGAATCTTAGAATCTTGCGAAAGATAGATTATTTATAATAAAGTAATAATTTTATAATTCATTGAGATAAAATGTATAATCCTTATATTCCATATAAAAATGAATTTTACATTTAAATTCATATTAAATTTTTGAATTTCTTACCTCAAAAAGACTTTAGTCAGCATGCCAATAACTAAGCTTTTACACACAATACTTCCAAATATTAATAGGCAAACCAGAATATAGTTCATAATGGGATCGATTTCTTGAAATTCTGAATATCCATAATGATGAACAATTGTAATTTGCAAAACCGTGAAGATTAGCGAGGGAGATGAATTAGTATATTGTGAAATTCCTGCAAGAGAAGTAACAATAATTTAAATCTTTTTCTTAATTAAAATGTATGTTGTAATTTTATATCCTTGAGGTCTTATCATTCACTTAGAACTAGAACTAGAAAGACACTAATTGGTGTTATCTACAGATCCCCAAATAGAAGCCCGGATGTGGGGTGTACGTTGCAGCAGGAGTTAAAACTGGCATGTAATGGTGATGGGGGATTTCAATATGCAGGTAGACTGGGAAAATCAGGTTGGTTCAGGACCCCAAGAAAGAGAGTTTGTAGAATGCCTCCGAGATGGTTTCTTAGAGGAGCTTGTAATGGAGCCGACCAGAGAAAAGGCAATTCTGGATTTAGTGTTGTCCAATGAGCCAGATATGATAAGATAACTCGAGGTAAAGGAACCGCTTGGAGGTAGTGATCATAATATGATTAGTTTTAATCTGCAATTTGAGAAGGAGAACGTTAAATCGGAAGTGGCAGTGATGCAGTTGAACAAAGGGGACTATGAAGGCATGAGAGGGGAGCTGGCCAAAGTAGACTGGAAAGGGATCCTAGCAGGAATGACGGTGGAACAGCAATGGCAGGAATTTCTGGGCATAATCCGGAAGACGCAGGATCATTTCATTCCAAAAAGGAAGAAAGATTCTAAGGGGAGTAGGAGGCAACCGTGGCTGACAAGAGAAGTTAGGGATAGAATAAAACTAAAAGAAAAGATGTATAACACAGCAAAGAGTAGCCGGAAGCCAGAGGATTGGGAAACTTTCATAGGACAACAGAAGGAAACAAAACGGGCAATACGGGCTGAAAAGATGAAGTATGAAGGGAAGCTGGCCAGGAATATAAAGAAGGACAGTAAAAGCTTCTTTAGATATGTTAAGGGAAAAAGAGTAGCAAAGTCAAATGTGGGTCCCTTGAAGGCAGACACGGGTGAAATTATTATGGGCAACAAGGAAATGGCAGAAGAGTTGAATAGGTACTGCAGATCTGTCTTCACCAAGGAAGGCACAAATAATCTCCCAGATGTACTGGTGGACAGAGGATCTAAGGGGATAGAGGAACTGAAAAGAAATTTCATTAGGCGGGAAATAATATGGGGTAGGCTAATGGGACTGAAGGATGATAAATCCCC
Source organism: Leucoraja erinaceus (assembly GCF_028641065.1). Taxonomy (NCBI): domain Eukaryota; kingdom Metazoa; phylum Chordata; class Chondrichthyes; order Rajiformes; family Rajidae; genus Leucoraja; species Leucoraja erinaceus. The sequence goes on along the minus strand of NC_073381.1, from coordinate 20,259,378 downwards.
TGGGCCTGATGGTCTGCATCCCAGGGTCCTCAGGGAGGTGGCTCTAGAAATAGTGGATGCATTGGTGATCATTTTCCAATGTTCAATAGATTCAAGATCAGTTCCTGTGAATTGGAGGATAACTATTGTTATCACACTTTTCAAGAAAGGAGCGAGAGAGAGAAAACGGGGAATTACAGACCAGTTAGCCTGACTTTGGTGGTGGGAAAATAGGTAATAATGGGGCATTTGGATAGCAGTAAAAGTATTAGTCCAAGTCAACATGGATTTATGAAATGGAAAATATACTAGGATGGAGGGGAGGAGGGGAGAGAGAGAGGGAGGAGGGGAGAGAGAGAGGAGGAGGGAGAGGGGGAGAGAGGGGGGAGAGAGGGGGGGGGGAGAGAGGGGGGGAGAGAGAGAGGGGGGGGGGGAGAGAGGGGGGAGAGAGAGGGGGGAGAGGGAGAGGGGGAGGGAGAGGAGACAGAGAGGGAGGAGAGAGAGGGAGAGGAGAGAGAGGGGAGAGAGAGAGAGGGGGGAGAGAGAGGGGGGAGAGGGAGAGAGAGGGGGGAGAAGAGGAGAGAGAGAGAGAGAGAGAGAGAGAGAGAGAGAGAGAGAGAGAGGGAGAGAGAGAGAGAGAGAGAGAGAGAGGTGAGAGGGGAGAGAGGAGAGAGAGAGAGGGAAGAGGAGAGAGGGAGGAGGAGGGAGAGAGGGGGAGGGGGAGGGAGAGGGGGAGGGAGAGGGGGAGGGGAAGGGAGTAGAGGGGAGGAGAGAGGGGGAGGGGGAGGGGGAGGAGAGAGGGGGGGAGGAGGGAGAGGGGAGGAGAGAGGGGGAGGGGGAGGAGAGAGGGGAGGGAGAGAGGAGAGGGAGAGGAGAGGGGGAGGGAGAGGAGAGGGGGAGGGGAGGAGAGAGGGGGAGGAGAGGAGAGAGAGGGGGAGAGAGGGGGAGGAGAGGAGAGAGGGGGAGAGAGAGAGGGGGGAGGGGGGGGGAGCGAGGGGGGGGAAGAGAGGAGGGGGGAGGAGAGGAGGGGAGGAGGAGAGGAGGGGAGGAGGAGAGGAGGGGGGCGAGGAGGGGGGGGCGAGGAGAGGGAAGGGAGAGGTGGGGGAGAGGTGGGGGAAAGAGGAGGGGGAGAGGTGGGGGAAGAGGGGGAAGAGGGGAAGAGGGGGAAGAGGGGAGGGGGGAAGAGGGGGAAGAGGGGAAGAGAGAGGGGAAGAGGGGGAAGAGGGGGGGGGAGGAGAGGGGGAGGAGAGGAGAGAAGAGGGGGAGAGAGGGGGGAGAGGAGAGGAGAGGGGGGGTGAGGAGGGGAGAGAGAAAGAGAGTGCCTTTTTACTTCAACCCAAACCTCCCAAACAACCATTTGCAGGCAGTGCTTTTTTATTTCAAAGTAACCGTAACCATATTTTCATTTTCAAACCACATTAAGGGTACTTACTCACAGGTGTGAAGAAATTTGTTCAGTGTCATTCAGAGCTCAGAGTGACAGAGACTAATTGACAGAGCTCCATCTTGATGAGAGACTGATTGAGGCACACCACTTCCTGGTTTTATAGTCCCTCCCCCTCCCTCCAGCAGGGGCAGCAGAGAGAATGGGGAATTTTGTAAAAACAATAATATCTCCGTCATTTTTCACCGACGGGAAAAATCCTCGGCACACATGCGGCGGAGGGGGGCTCTGATCAAGGTGGCCAAAAATGACGGACGTAGGTGACGGCGTTCTCTCGGAAATCGCAGCACAGAAGGCCAAAAGCGGTCAATAACAGAGATTTAATAATATAAATAAAAGGACTGGACAAGCTAGATGCAGGAAAAATGTTCCCAATTTTGGGTGAGTCCAGAACCAGGGGCCACAGTCTTAGAATAAAGGGGAGGTCATTTAAGACTGAGGTGAGAAAAAACTTTTTCACCCAGAGAGTTGTGAAGTTATGGAATTCCCTGCCACAGAGGGCAGTGGAGGCCAAATCACTGGATGGATTTAAGAGAGAGTTAGATAGAGCTCTAGGGGCTAGTGGAGTCAAGGGATATGGGGAGAAGGCAGGCACGGGTTATTGATAGGGGACGATCAGCCATGATCACAATGAATGGCGTGCTAGCTCGAAGGGCCGAATGGCCTCCTCCTATACCTATTTTCTATGTTTCTTTGTCTACGTTTCTAGAACCGAATCGCTGTGCATTATTTCCAGAATTGTTATGTGTCCCCACCTGATTAACTGTATTTTACTCAGATTTCAATAGACAATAGGTGCAGGAGTAGGCTATTTGGCCCTTCGAGCCAACACCGCCATTTAATGTGATCATGGCTGATCATCCCTAGTCAGTACCTCGTTCCTGCCTTCTCCCCATATCCCCTGACTTCGCTATCTTTAAGAGCCCTCTCTAGATCTCTCGTGAAAGTATCCAAAGAACCGGCCTCCACCAACCTCTGATGCAGAGAATTCCACACTCACAACTCTCTGTGAGAAAAAGTGTTTCCTTGTCTCTGTTCTAAATGGCTTACCCCTTATTCTTAAACTGTGGCCCCTTGTTCTGGATTCCCCCTACATCGGGAATATGTTTCCTGCTCCTAGCGTGTCCAATCCCTTAACAATCTAATATGTTTCAATAAGAATCCCTCTCATCCTTCTAAACTCCAGAGTGTACAAGCCCAGCTGCTCCATTCTCTCAGCATATGACGTTCCCGCCATTCCGGGAATTAACCTTCTAAACCTATGCTGCACTCCCTCAATAGCAAGAATATCCTTCCTCAAATTAGGAAACCAAAACCGCACAGTAAGATGTAGATGTATCCCAATCTGATACACTCAATAAGCCTTAAAATAATTCTGCACATTTACTGTTTCCTGCTTTTGAACAAATAACAAATATTAATCCATTCATTTTTTACCAACTTACCTGTGAAAATAAATAAAAAGGCAGCCGTAAATGGGATAAACATTTCGCAAAACATAATCAGATACTTCAACAGAAGATAGGAGATTTCATGAAGCATAAGGATAATTGGTCCAACAAAACTGTAACAACAAAATATAAATATATATATTATGTATTCAGATCTAATTATCAAAACAGCAATCAGAAACATGAGATGTTTATTGAACACCTCTATTTCCATACACAGCTATGCTAAGTAACTAATTCCATGGCAATTTTACTCAGAAATTATCTCCATACAAAGTCTGGTCTAGTGGGTTTAGTTTAGGATCAAGTACTGACACTTTTTCTGTTTTTATCGTTTCCTACCAGATTATATGTTCAAACATCTTTACCATATATCAACTCCAGTGCAGAAAAAGCTTGCTTTTAATATGTACTAGGTCAAGTGCAGACCCGTTGGGTCTGTTTCCCCAACGGCGTTTGCGGGGGGGAGGCTGCGGCATCACACTCACATTAACCACCCCCCAAACACACAGATGGGGGGGGGGGGGGTGAGAAGAGGGGAGAGAGAGGGAGAGGAGGAGGAGGAAATGGGGCAGATTTGGGAGGGAAAGGAGAGCGGGGTAGAGAGAGGGGGATGGGGAGAGAGATGTGGGGGAGCGGGGGAGGGGGGAATGGGGAGGGGGGGAGGGGAGGAGGGAGGGAGGGGGAGAGTGGGGAGGGAGAGGGGAGGGAAAGGGGGGAGAGGTGAAGAGTGGGGAGGGACGGGTAGGGGGAGTGGTGGAAGAGGGACAGAGGGGTAGTGGGAAGGGGGGGGGGGAATGGGGGGGGTGGGGTAGAGAGTGAAGGGGGGTGGGGGAGAGATGGATGGGTGAGAGAGGGAGAGGGATGAGGAGAGGGAAACATAGAAACATAAGATTCTATAAGATCCCCCCTCAATCTTCTAAATTCTAGCGAGTGCAAACCGAGTCTATCCAGTCTTTCTTCATATGAAAGTCCTGGCATCCCAGGAATCAGTCTGGTTAACCTTCTCTGTACTCCCTCTATGGCAAGAATGTCTTTGGGCATTGGGCATTGACATCACACGGTGGAACGTTCACCAGGGGCTGGGGCTGGGGCTGGTGCAAAGGCATATGTAAATGGATCCATTCCGATTGGACATTTGCGAGCATTGGGCATTGTGACATCACACGATGGAGCGAATCAAAAGGCAGAAAGGCAGCCGGATGGATGGCGGACGGCAGGCGGCAGCCACACAGTTTTAAATATAGATAGAAGATGTAAAAATCAGGAGACATTTATCAGATTTAGTCAGCCAGGATCAAGCAAATCCCTCTTCGAGTATATGTGTAGGATGCCACGTAGGCACCCATCAGGAGGGAAAAAAAAGGACATGACATGCAAGGACAAGTGGAGATGAAAGGTAAGGTCAATGAAAATCCTAAGAGATTTTACAGACACTATGAGCAAAAATGTGGCTAAGGACAGAATGGATCCACTGAAAGATCAGCATAGCATTTTTGAGAAAAGAGCAACAAGAGATGGAGAGATATGGAATGAATAATCCTCATACTGCATGGAAGATCATGGTATCATAGATGTTGAGACATAGGAGCTGTGATGTCTTACATAAGATATGCAGAAACTTATTAAAGGCCTTCTGAAAATTTAATAAATTAGGTCAATTGGATCCTGTTAGCTCATCAAAAAAATCCAGCTGATAACCAATTAAAATAATTACATTATAACACAGATAACCTGCTATTCAATGGTCCAGAAATTCTGATAAATTGGCATCTGATTCATTAGGGGTGCTAATTCCCTTATCTCTTTAATACAATTCTGCACACTCTCTATCACAAATTTGGTGATGGGACCGTGATTCCACACTCCCTTTAAACTTACTGATGCCCCAGGCTTTGAATACAATTTTCTAAAAATTAAAAAATAAACATTTGTATGATGACCCCACTTCCCACACTCCCTGAAGAAAGTACCTGACCTAAAATGTCATCTGTCTATTTCCCTTCACAGAATCTTTCTGGCCTGATGAGTTCCTCCAGCACTTTGTTTTTTTATTATCTCCTTTAAAGTTAGCTGGTTCTGTTTCCCAGGTTCACATGAAACATGGAGGAGATGATGGCCATAATGGCAGAGGAGTTATAAAGGAAGTTGAACCTAAGGATGTGTAGAATTCCCCAAAAGCACCATCAGAAATTCAAGGCATATACAATTCAAGGAATATCCAATTACCTAATTACATAGAAGTGCTTCGTGCCGCGTAGCCAGAGGAAAATCATGACAATAGTGGCAAGTTTTTGAAAATTGTTTCCTATTATCTCTTTTGTAAATACCACATGGCCAACCAGGATGAAGAAAATAAGCAGCAACACAATATAACATGACCAGTTGACTAATCTCCTGAAAAAGTGAAAGATTGCATTTTACAGTAAGGCATTAATAAGACCCAGTGCAAAACCATTGTAAAACCAATTAATATTTGCCGATAAATTACTTATGTCTACATGCATTAAAAACACTAAACAAATATTACTAAAATAGAACACACATGGTAAGCCATTTATTTCAAGTGATAGTGACTGCATACAATACAAGCCAAAGGAACGTCATATAAACACATTAAATTTGCATCCACTAACATTGCCAGTAGTAGCCTATTGTATTGTAGTCTATAATATCGCCCCAGCGCAGAAGGAGAAGAGGAGGGAAGAGACTGTGATCTAAGACTTTTGCCTCCATCACAGTGAGGAGATGCTGGGTGGACTCACTGTGGTGAATGTTAATGTGTGTTTATTGTTGTTTTATTGTATGGTATTACATGTATGACTGCTGCAATTTCGTTCAGACTTCAGTCTGAATGACAATAAAAGGCTATCTATCTATATGTTGTAAATCGTGCACTTGGCACATGGCCTCATTTGGCTTGATAATAGTTGTGAAAGCTGAGCCAGCTAGGTGGCCACTGTGTCTAATTCCTCGCCTTCCGCACTTATTGATGTTAAAATTACAAATGAAAGAGTGAAATATCCCAAAGGGCCTGTCCCACTTTTTTTGGCGACTGCCGGCATCATTGACTGACGTGTCAGGTCACCGAAAAAGTCACGGCATGATGCGGCGTGACGAGGCGGTGACGCGGCGTGATGACGTATTGACGCACGGTTTTTCTTCAAGTGTTGCAACATATTTTTGTTGCCGCTGGATTTTGAAATGTTCAACATCTTTTTCCGACCCTGATATGATGCCGGCAATAGCCAAAAAAAATCGGCAAGTGGGACAGGCACTTAAATGTACTTCCTTTCATAATGATCTAAACTGCATTTACAATACCTTTGACAAGGTTCCTCATGGAAGGTTGGTTAAGAAGGTTCAATGGTTGGGTAATAATGGTGGAGTAGCAAGATGGATTCAACAGTGGCTGAATGGGAGATGCCAGAGAGTAATGGTGGATGGTTGTTTGTCAGGTTGGAGGCCAGTGACGAGTGGGGTGCCACAGGGATCTGTGTTGGGTCCACTGTTGTTTGTCATGTACATCAATGATCTGGATGATGGTGTGGTAAATTGGATTAGTAAGTATGCAGATGATACTAAGATAGGTGGGGTTGCGGGTAATGAAGTAGAGTTTCAAAGTCTACATAGAGATTTATGCCAGTTGGAAGAGTGGGCTGAAAGGAGTTTAATGCTGATAAGTGTGAGGTGCTACATCTTGGCAGGACAAATCAAAATAGGACGTACATGGTAAATGGTAGGGAATTGAAGAATGTAGGTGAACAGAGGGATCTGGGAATAACTGTGCACAGTTCCCTGAAAGTGGAATCTCATGTAGATAGGGTGGTAAAGAAAGCTTTTGGTGTGCTGGCCTTTATAAATCAGAGCATTGAGTATAGAAGTTGGGATGTAATGTTAAAATTGTACAAGGCATTGGTGAGGCCAATTCTGGAGTACGGTGTACAATTTTGGTCGCCTAATTATAGGAAGGATGTCAACAAAATAGAGAGAGTACAGAGGAGATTTACTAGAATGTTGCCTGGGTTTCAGCACCTAAGTTACAGAGAAAGGTTGAACAAGTTAGGGCTTTATTCTTTGGAGCGCAGAAGGTTAAGGGGGGACTTGATAGAGGTTTTTAAAAATGATGAGAGGGATAGACAGAGATGACGTGGAAAAGCTGTTCCCACTGAGAGTAGGGAAGATTCAAACAAGGGGACATGACATGAGAATTAAGGGACTGAAGTTTAGGGGTAACATGAGGGGGAACTTCTTTACTCAGAGAGTGATAGCTGTGTGGAATGAGCTTCCAGTGAAGGTGGTGGAGGCAGGTTCGTTTTTATCATTTAAAAATAAATTGGATAGTTATATGGATGGGAAGGGAATGGAGGGTTATGGTCTGAGCGCAGGTATATGGGACTAGGGGAGATTATGTGTTTGGCACAGACTAGAAGGGTCGAGATGGCCTGTTTCCGTGCTGTAATTGTTATATGGTTATACGGTTATATGGTTAATACCAAGGCATTCTGATGAGACTTTACCTTCATAAGACTCATCCCTCCATTTAAAACATAGCCATGTTGAACAATGCTGGACAGGAATTTCACCTGATTCTATGAATCAAAATTACAGTACCAGAAAAGGCAAACAATGATATTAAGAAGGGCAAGGTAAAGTTTGTCAACCAATGAATTTTAAGTAAGTCTAGACCAAGTGGGACCCGTTGGGGTAGGGAAGGGGGGGGTAGAGAGGAGGGGGGGTAGAGAGGAGGGGGGTAGAGAGGAGGGGTGTGGAGAGGAGAGGAGTGGGGGGTAGAGAGGAGTGGAGGGGGGGGTTTGGTAGAGAGGGAGGGGTAGGAGAGGGGGGAGGGAGGAGGGGGGTAGAGGGGGAGGGGGGTAGAGAGGGAGGGGGTAGAGAGGGAGGGGATGCAAAGAGGGGGAAGCGAGGGAGGTGATAGATAGATAGGGAGGCAGAGAGGGTGGGGCAGAGAAGGAGGGGGACAGAGAGGGGGCAGAGAGGGGGGGGGCAGAGAGGGAGGCGATGGAGAGAGGGGGGGACAGAGGGAGGGGGGGGGAGGGGGGAGGGGGAGATGGGGAGGGGGTAGAGAGGGGGGGGAGGGGGTTAGAGAGGGTGAGGTCGGGAGGGGGAGGGAGGGGGTTAGAGAGGGAGGGGGGGAGGGCTAGAGAGTGAGGTGGAGGGGGTAAAGAGGGAGAGGGAGGGGAGTAGAGAGGGAGGGTAGAGAGAGGGGGAGGGGATAGAGCAGGAGAGGGACTGAGAGGGAGGGGTAGCGACCCTACGCCATCTCCCTCCTCCTCATTTCCCTCATCCTTCTCCCCTCACTTCCGTTCCCTGCCCCAGGACCAATCCAGGTCGTAGAGCAGCGCCAGGGCCTGCACAGCTTGCGAGCCCATTGTGATTGGTGCACAGTGAGAGGCATTGTGGCATCATCACTGGACGCTCTCTGAGAAGGTGGTTTTGGCTTCTTTTGAAACTTTAAATCATGAATAATTTTGGAAATTTTTGTCGGAATGCGACGGGAAGATGTTTATCATTTCGACAGGAGAAATATGAATAGAATATGTGAAAATGGGAAGACGTTTGGAAGAAGATAGGGAAAAGCAGAGCAGCGTGACACATTGCCAGCACAAAGAGTTTTAGTTATATAGATATCTTACAGACAGAAATGGAGAGGTTGGAGAGGCAATTATAGATTGTGACTCACAGGCAAGGCTATTAAATAGTGAATAAAGAAAGTATTTGAATCAGGGGCCTCTTGATGATGGATAGCTAGCGTAGATGGTGTTGGGATGATGGAGGATTTATGGAACTTGATCTCAAGTATGAAGATTCGATCTTTGAAATATTGAGAAAAAGGAACCGAAGCAATTCACCAAATATATTTGTGAAAGGGACATAGAGCAGAGAAAAGCAGCAGAATTTTAGTGTGACGGATGAGAGGCTAGCCAGGAATTCAGACTGGTTAAAATAGAAATAAATATGAAAAATAATACTGTGCTAGGAGCATATAGTCTTGATAATGGGAAGATATGAGGTCAACTAGGTGGTACTGGCAAAAAGTTCATAAAATAATATCCATTTTATGAAGAATGGCTAATCTCTACGATCCGTGACAACCTTTGAAAAGATCTTTGTGTTGAAAGCACATGTTCAAAACATGTCATGCATGTGCTGTACCACCATATAACACCACTATTAACCCTGATTTGCAACATTCATAATAAATCGGATACTAACTGCTCCAAGTGTATCAACTGACCAAAAAGTTGGGTGATCAAGGGGTTTCATTTTAGTCACTTTCTCCAGCCTTTTCTTTAGAAAAGCTTGTTCCTAAGAGAAAAAATTATAACAAAGGATTCAATCATGAATCTTTTTATAACTAAATTCTTAACAAAAACCTTTTGATTTATAAGTTAAGAAAATTATCACAATTGGAGCCATGCAAAGAAGAATCACCGAAATCATTGAAAAAGTTTCAAACTGTTACTCCTGGTTGAATTTTGTTATTTTCTATAAATATGCTTTATTTTATGCCTCCCCGTTCCTCTTCTCGCCATCCCTCTTCCTACCCCTATCCTCCAATCACCCTCATCCCCAGCATTCCCTCCCCTCCGCTTCACCTTCCCTCTTCTTTACCCTCTCCTCCTCCCCTCCCCACTCCCTCCCTCTCCTTTCCCCTACTCTCAGTCATTCCCTCCCACCGTAACCCCTCTCCCCTACCTATCCCCCTCCTCTCTCTCTATCCCCCTGCTCCCCCACTCCTCACCTCCCCCATCCCACTCCCCACACTCCCTCCTCACCTCTCCCACCGCCCTCCCTCTATCTCCTACTCCCTAACTCCCCCACTACCCCCCCCCTCACCCCCCGATCTACCCCCTCCTCCTCCACTCTCCCTCCTCACCACCCCCACTTTCCCCTCCCTCACCCTCCCTACCCCCCTCTCTCCCTCAATCCCCCCAGTCTCCCTCCTCACCTCCCCAGGATTTTAATGTAAGCCACCGCCGGCCCCGTTTTCTCCTCCACGTTGGTGATGAAGTTCTGGTTGAGGTGGGGGCTGTCAGGGGGGATGGGCCGAGCAGCCTGGAGCCATGGGAGGGGGAGGGAGAGGCCGAGGCTGCGGCCTAGTCCTTGCCCCGGGTCCCGCTCCTCTCCCTCCCCGCGGGCCCGGAGCAGCAGCCCCCGGACCCCGCAACGGGGTCGAACCCCAGCCCAGGGCCTGGAGCCACGTTCAGGGCCCAGTCAGTGGCTGTGTCCGCTCCCCAGTGCCCAAAGCCCGGGCCCGGTTACAGCCCTGGGGATCGGCCTACGGCAGGCCTCTTCACTTTCCCTCTTCTTTCCCCTCTCCTCCTCCCCTCCCCCACCCCACTCCCTCCCTCACCTCTCCCTCCCTCCACCGAAACCCTCAGTCACTCCCTCCCTCCCTCCCTCCATAACCCCTCTCCCCTCCTCTTCTCCCTGTATCCCCCTGTTCCTCACTCCTCACCTCCCCACATCCCACAATGAAAATTGCATTTTTTCATGAAAATAACCTAAACACAATGTTAGCTGTTAATGTAAATGGAAGAATTTGATTAAAACTGAGTTAACAAAAAAAAAAAAAAATCGCGATTTTCTTTTTAATGAGATTCGGGATCCCATTGTGACATCATTATGACGTCGAACGGGATGAAGGGCAGGGCAAGTGGAAAAGTGTTTTTGTATGATTTAACAAAATCTGAACGAAACTTAGCTATTGCACACCCCAGGACGATGATGAGTAAGGTGGGCCAAAAATTGTAGCGCTATTGTGTGCCGTTTTGGTGAAATTTCCAGGACTCACTCACATACGAACAAACAAACAAACAAGATGAGAGTTTTAGTAATTATACTAGACCGATTGGGACCCGTTGGGCCCCGTCGCCCAATGCGATAATCCATCACTCACCCGTTCCCCCAACGCAACACACTTCCACCACTCACCCGTTCCCCCAACGTAACCCGTTCCCCCAACTCAATAATCCACCACTAACCCATAGCCCCCACGGGAGGCTTGGTCCTCCAACGCAACCCATTCCCCAATGTAAGATTCCACCATTCACCCTTTGGGTCCCTGTCATAAAGGAGGCCTGGTCCCCAACACAACCCGTTCCCCAATGTAAGATTCCACTATTCACCCATTCTCCCAACGCAACACGTTCCCCCAATGCAATATTCCATTACTCATCTATAGCCCCCAGCTATGCAGATCATTTTAAACTTTAAACAAAATGCAATTTCATTAAGATTTAAGGTGATGTAGGTGCCACCGACAAGCCCATCGTTTGTTATCCAAATCTAATCATTAAACTTTGCTGTTCTGTGTTAGGCTGGCAGATTCTTCCCTTTTGTTATCTAAATCTAATCATTAAATTTTGCTGTGCTGGGTTAGGCTGGCAGATTCTTTCACTGAAGGACATTTGCTGTGAAGGACTGGGATAGAAACATTGTAGCCTGTAGGGCATTGTGATGTCATAACTGCCTAATTGCCAGTGCAGTTTAGAAGAAATCCAACTTTTAAATGTCACTTTATGGAGAATTGCGGTGTGATGTGGTGCATGGATCAGGACGCAAGCTGGGGGCGGAAGGAGGTGCTGTTCCTCCAATTCCGGGGGACTCCTGGAAGGGAGGAGTGACCCAGGACAGGACTCCATTGCAGTGTGGGGAAGAGGAGGGGGTAGAGAGGGGGGGGGGGGGGGTAGAGAGGGTGGGGGGAGGGAGGGGGGTGGGGGGAGGAGGATTAGGGGGGGGGAAGAGGAGGGGGGGGAGAGGGGGGAGAAGAGGTGGGGGGGAAAGAGGGGGGAGAAGAAGGGGGGAAGAGAAGGAGGGAGGGGGAGAAGCTGGGGGGGGGGATAGGGGAGGGGGGGGAGAAAGAGAAGGGGGGAGGGAGGAGAGGGAGAGAGGAGAGAAGAGGGGGGGAAGGAGGGGGAGGGGGGGGAGAGGAGGGGGGAGAGGGGGAGGAGGAGGGGGGGGAGGGAGAGGAGGAGGAGGGGGGAGAAGGAGGGGGGGAGGGAGGGGTGGGGACGGGGGAGGGGAGAGAAGGAGAGAGGAGGAGAAGGGGGAAGGATGAGGGTACCGAAGGGAGGGAGGGGGGAGAAAGGGACAGGGGGGAGGGAAGGAGAGGAGGAGGGGGTAGGGAGAAGGGGGAGAGGGGAAATAGAAGGGGGGGAGATGAGAAGGGGGGAAGATATAGGGGGGGAAGAGAGAAGGGGGTTAGAGAGAGGGGGGGGTGAAAAGGGGGGGGGAAGAGAGTGGGGGGAGGGGGAAGAGAGGGGGGAGAGAGGGGGGAGGAGAGGGGGTAGAGGGGGGGAAGAGGGGGGGGGAAGAGAAGGAGGGAAGAGAAGGGGGGGAAGAGAGGGGGGGAGCGAGGGGGGGTCGAGAGGGGGGGAGAGAGAGGGGGGGAGAGAAGGGGTGGGGGAGGAAGGGGAGGATGGGGGGATAGAGGGGGAGGAAGAAGGGGGAGAGAGGGGGGGGAAGAGGGGAGGTGAAGAGAGGGGGGGAAGAGAAGGAGGGGGGGTTGGAGGGGTGAGGGAGAAAGAAGGATGGGGGGAGAGGAGGGGGAGGGAAACGGAGAGGAGGAGGTGTAGAGGGGAGGGGGAAGAGGAAGAGGGTGGGAGAGAAGAGGGGGGAGAGGAAGAGGGGGTAGAGGAGGGGGAGGAGAGAGGGAGCGAGGGAGAGGAGGAGGGGGGGGGAGGAGGGGGGGAGCGGGGAGAGGGAAGGGGGAGCGGGGTCAAAGGGGGGAGGAGGAAAAAAGGAGGGGGCTCGACATGCTTGGAGGTTACAATAACCGGGGGTAGGAGGGGGAGAGGGAAGGGGAGGAGCAAGACGGCAGGCAATGGAGGGAGGAGAAACAGTCGTATTTATTTCAGGGTTGGTTCAGAGGGAGGTGGGGCGAGAGAGATAAAGGACACAGAAGAGAAGGGATTTGAGGGAGAGAGGAGAGCAGGAGTAAAAAGTTAAAGAGGGGGGTTTGTTTTTGGAAGAAGAATAACAGAGGGAAATCCACATAAGAGGAGAGGAGAGGAAGAGAGATAGGGGAATCAAAGAGTTTGAGAGGTAGATGGGCGAGTGAGAGAGGTATGGGACAATTGGGAGGAATTCAGAGCCGGTATTCAATGAGAGGAATGGAGAAGAGGAGGAAAAAATCCTTTGAGAGATCTCGTGAAGGAACATCCGATTCTGGAGGAGATCTCAGAAAGGGGGGGATTTTTGAGATCAAGAAATTTTACTCCCGGAGTTGGGAAATATAGATCCATCCCAGCCATGTGAGGGAACTGAGGGAATAGTGGATCTACCCACTGGGGGATGCTGAGCACTCTTTAGCAGAGGCAATTATACTTTTTAGTTGGAACTTGCCCACGCAGGTCCAAACCAGGAGCGATGGAAATATTCCTTTTTAGAAATGGGAGGGGGGATCGAATTTAAGAGATTAAAGGGCTAGCAGAAGAAATTGAGATAGGAAGGACATAGGGTTTTCTCTCTAAGGACCTTATGAAGGACATGACCTTACTAATGCAGAAAGGAGCTATGTGTGTACTATTCTTGCCTTTATTTCTATGTTTTTGGTGTCCTCAAAGAACAAGAGGAAGCAAGGGGCCAGAGACTCAGCGATTGGAGCAGTAGAGTGGGACTGATGTTAGGAAATCAACAGTCCTGAAGAAAGGTGAGAAAGGAGACTGGAGAGGGAGTTGAGAGAGGGATCTCAACTGGGCATCCAATAGTCTTGGATAAATCAGTCTCTCAAATTGGGAAGGAGAGGAAACAGGGGGTCTGCAGAAGGGAAAACTTTAAAGGGAAGAATAAAGGACCATAAAAAATATAACAATTTACAGGGAGAGGCCATCTGCGACCTCTCTAGTCCGGAAAAAGAGAGGATCCCCTAGTTCCATATACCTGGCTCAGACCATAAACCCCCCCCCCTTCCCATTCCTCCATCCGTATAACTAGCCAATGATTTTTAAATGATAAAAAACGATTGCCCCACCACCGCACTGGAAGGGAGTCCACACAGCCACCACTCTCTGGTAAAGGGAGGAGGGCATGTTACAAAATTGAGTCCCTAATTCCTCAAAGCGTTGTCATGTCCTAATTCTCCCAGTCTTATTAATACGGAGAGGGAGACTTATCCACGTTCAACTCTGATCGAGAGATCATTTTAAAGACCTCTATCAAGTCCCCCTTAACCTGGCGATTTCCATTTTGAAAGATGTTAGGAGGAGGGAATTTTCTCCATGTGGCCAGAGTGGGGCAAGAGGAGGGGGGGAAAGAGATAGGGGGGAGGTGTTGGTGAGAGGAAATAAGTATCTTCTCTCAATAGAGAGATAAGAGGGGGAAAAGTAGGAGGGAATGGAAAAAAGAGAGAAAGCAGGGGGGGAATATTCCTGAGAAATGAAAAAGAACAGGGGGGGTAATTACAAATTTTCAAGACCTGAAATGACAATAAATATAAGGAGGAGAGGGGATTTAAATGGTATTCCTTTATTCAGAGATGAAGAAAGGGAATAATAATAATAATAATAGATGGGGTTATTTTTAAGCAACTTGAAAAACAACCAAAGCTGAGAAAGGGCTGGGAAAAAAGAGAAACAAGCAAGACATCATAAAACAGGCAGAACAACAGAAACATACAACTAAACACGGGGCAGAATTACATACAAAAATCAAACAATAAAAATTAAAAAACATAAATAAACTACAAAGTACAGACAAGACGCAGGGGAAACCAAGCAAGGGTTAATAAACAATTCGAGACCTCACTGGTCTACCCAGGCCATGGAGAGGGGTATGGGAGTGATTTTTAAAAAGCTAGAGAAGGGGGCCTGTTTAACGTGCCGAGGCCAAGATTCCCAATCCGGGAGCCGAGCAAAGGCACGGTCCCATCTGAGCTTACGCTTAGTCTTTGGAAATCAGGAGCAGGGATCATCGGAACCTGACGGGGGGAGGGTGGTAGAGGGTGAAGAAGAGATAGGTAGTGGGAGAGCAGGAGGGGGGGGGGATTTAAAAAGGGGGGGGGGGTTTATACTGAATAGGGAGCCAGTGGAGAGAGGCCAAAAGGTGAGAAACCATGAGCTTTCGGGTGAGAGAGGCGAACAGTTCGACTGCATTCTGTACCATCTGGGAGACGGGGCGATGGAGGGAAAGGACTAGGATACAGTGCAATTGCAGTAATACAGGCGGGTTAAAAATGAGGCATTGAACCGTCCTCAAACGTGTTCCTTGACAAAATAAGGATTTTTGCCATTCTTTTTTCCCGTCTCAAAAGTGATCCTGAAAAAACCAGATTTTTTGCGAGTATGCCAAGGAGATCAAGAAACCGATATTTAACAACCAGCGCCTTACCGACAGCAAATCTAAGCTACAGGGTCACTTTAATCACCAGGTTCGTGGAGGGTAGGTTGAGATAGCAGACAAAGAGCCTAGGCAAGAGGGGGGAGAGGAGAGGTTGCCACCAAATGATCATTACCTGGAGTCAGCATTAGGGGGAGGAGGAGGAGCGATCAGCCTTTATGTCAATGAGACACTCAAGAGGAGCCCGACAGGGTGAGAGGAGGAGGGGAGGCGGTAAAGCGACGGTCGGAGATTTAAAAGTGGGCCGAAATCGGGCGCTCAACCAAAGGACTGCGAGTTCGGCAACGTCATTCCGGAGCTCGACATGCTCCTTTTTTAAATAACGGGGTAGGAGGGAGAGGTGGGGCGGGGAGGAGCAAGACGGCAGGCATGCAGATCCATTGTGACCTCATCAGCGAAAGACAGTCGTATTTATTTCAAAGTTTTGTCAGTTTTTGAACATTAGCAGTAACCTCGAGAAATAAAGCACAACATTTTCAGATGAGGCGATTTAGGACTCCACAGGGCAAATCTCTACAGGAATTTGTAAAAATGTTACCGTTAGCGTGTCGTTTTTTTGAGAAGATATGATTATACACACACACACAAATCCACATACAAGATCAGACTTTTATAAGTATAGAGATAGATAGATGAATCAAATGCGTACAAATGGGACTAGCGTAGATGGGCATGTTAGGCGGTATGGACAATTGGGCTGAATTTCCAGTTTCGGTATTCAATGACTATGAATGTCAAGAATTTTGCTCCTTCAAAATCCTTTGATCTATTGCAAATCCAGTGAAGTAACATCCTATTTCTGCATTGTTATTTTTGCATATCTCAGAAAGGTGCTTGTATTTTTGCTCTTATATCAAGAAATTTTACTCCCGGAATGTTTGGGAAATATCTTATCCTCCCAGCCATGTGACAACTTCTGATTTCAACCTATTTTATTCGTGGATCTCCCACTGCGCACTCTGCACTGCTATAACTCTTTAAGCAATATTGCAATATTACTTTTTAGTTTAACCTTGCCCACCTCATCCAAAGGCAATCCAAACCAGGACTATTGAATTGCCATTCCTACTCATTTTTAAGCCATGTTTAAGCAATGGCTAGCAGAGAAATTGAGATTAGGAAGGAACATAGATTTGAGGTTACAATATATCGACATGACCTTACTAAATGCAGAACGAACTTTAGGAGCTGTGTGTACTATTCTTGCCTTTATTTCTTATGTTTTATGGTGTCCTCAAAGAACAATATATTCTTGAGGAAGCAAGTTAGCCAAGAAATCACCCTGAGCAGTATAATAACTGATGTTATAATCAACACAGTCCTGAAGAAACTGTGCAATCAAAATGAGACACTGGAGAGGGATTGGAGAGGGATCTCAACTGGGCATCCAATTAGTCTTGGATAAATTAATAGCTAACATTGATGGAAGGAATGAGGAACATTGTGTCTGCACAAATGAAAACTTTAAAGGGACTGATAACCACATAACCATATAACAATTACAGCACGGAAACAGGCCATCTCGACCCTTCTAGTCCGTGCCAAACACGTATTCTCCCCTAGTTCCATATACCTGCGCTCAGACCATAACCCTCCATTCCTTTCCCGTCCGTATAACTATCCAATTTATTTTTAAATGATAAAAACGAACCTGCCTCCACCACTTTCACTGGAAGCTCATTCCACACAGCCACCACTCTCTGAGTAAAGAAGTTCCCCCTCATGTTACCCCTAAACTTGTGTCCCTTAATTCTCAAGTCATGTCCCCTTGTTTGAATCTTCCCCACTCTCAGTGGGAAAAGCTTATCCACGTCAACTCTGTCTATCCCTCTCATCATTTTAAAGACCTCTATCAAGTCCCCCCTTAACCTGGCGATTTCCATTTTTGAAAGATTGTTATGGAAAATTATCACTTGAATTTTCTCTACCTGTGGCAAAGTCTGGCTGCAATATTTAAAGTCATTTTCCAGATAGTCCTGCTGGTGTTGTTGCCACTGACGAAATAAGTATCTTCTCTCAATCCATTGATAAATATCATAAACCAACATGTATATTAGTTCAATAATGCAAAATAGAGCAAACAAGATTTTCCATATTTCCTGTGAAATGAAAAGAACACCTCATCAGGTTTAATTACAAATTTTCAAAACATAAAATGTTACAATAAAATATAACCTTATCAGAGTTCTACTTCCTATTAAACATTTTAAATGGTATTCCTTTAATTCATATTTTGAGATGAAAGAAAGAGTAGAGGAAATTTCTTTAACCAGAACTCAAATTAATTAAAAAAACTATTAAGAAGTTATAAAATGTACTTGTGTGGCACCTTATGCTCTTAAATCCAAATGTTCACTCAACCTAACGGTATATTCTGAGAAAATGATAGACGTGATTCATTTTCCTAGAGTTAAAATAATTTGTGGCCTCCCTAATGTTGTGATGTGTACGTCATTGGAGGCATTCCCTTTGTCCTATCCATCCCTCCACCACCCTCTCTTCAAATTCAGATTAACATTTTTTCTCCTTCCCAGTTCTGATGAAGGGTTTTCGACTTGAACTCTTTCTGCAGGTGCTTTGCGGGTGTTTCCAGTAATTTCTGTTTTTGTTTAGAATTCCAGTATCTCACTTGCTTTAATTTTCATCTACTGTGAGATAAACTGCCTTGAATGATCTAGAATGATCTTGTAGTGGCACCTAGTGGTGGGGCTGGGAGGTCAGAACCCTCGTCATTGGCACGGTCGGAACGATCACGTGACCACGGGGGTTAGTTTGCGGGCTTTTTCACTCAACCTGCCTGGTCTCGCTTCAGTGGTGACCCCAACGATCTGAACGTTTTTCGGGTCTCATCATGAACGCCGCCAAAAACCTTGACGCCAACCCCGCCCAGCAGAGCACAGTTTCACTTAAACTGCCCGTTTTCTGGGCGGTTCAGCCTCATGTGTGATTTCAGTACATCGAGGCCCAGTTCGAGATCCGCCAGATTGTCACGGATTCTACCCGGTATTTCTACGTGATTGGTGCACTCAGCCAGGACACCATCAGCCATTTGCTCCCTTCCTACAGAATCCGCCCGCCGTCAATAAATATGAGGATCTCAAGGTGCTGCTGCTGCGCACCTTCGGGCTCAGCTGCCGCGATCGCGTGGCCCGGCTCTTACACATGGACGGCCTCGGCGATTGTAAGCCGTCTGTGTTAATGAACGAGATGCTGTAGCTCATGGATGGCCACCAGCCTTGCTACCTGTTTGAGTAGGCTTTCCTGGAGCAGATGCCCGACGACATCCACCTGCTCCTCACCTAGTGTGACCGCTGACCCCCTGCAGCTTGCCAACCGGGTAGACGAGCTGTGGCTCGCCAAGCAGCAGGACGGTGTTTTCATCAGCCGGGTGTCTGCGCCTCCGCAGCAGCCTCGACAGATCGTTCCACCATCGGCCAACAGCGCCGCACCATGACGCAGCCGAAATGCATCGGCCGATCGCCAGTAGAGGCGATTGCAGCCGACCAGAAACATTGCCTCTACGTCCGGGACTGCAAATCCGGGCTCCGATTTCTAGTGGACACTGGGGCTGAGCTCAGCATCTTACCTCCGTCCGGTAAGAGTGGCCCCACCCTGATCGTCGTCAACGGCAGCCCCTTCCACACGTATGCTACTTGCACCATTTCCCTTGTCTTTGACTCTCGGCGTTACTCGTGGCCCTTCATGATCGCGAATGTTTCCCAGCCGCTGCTAGGTACCGATTTATCCCTCCTGGCTGACGTCCGGGGCCAGTGCCTCATTCCTCCGGAGTCCCTCCAGCATGCGTCACCGTAGCCCGTGGTTTCCTCCAGCCCGCATCTCGGATTGGTGTCGGACGCTCCGATTCTGGCCGAGTTTCGGGAGATCCTGACACCTCAGTTTCATTCGGCCGCCCCTAAGCATGGGATCGTCCATCACATCCTTACCAGTGGCCCTCCGCTTCATGCACAGGCACGCAGGTCTCCCGCCCGACAAGCTGCGTTTGGCTAAGGAGGAGTTTCAAAGGATGGAGGACATGGGTATTGTGCGGCGCTCCGCAAACCCATGGGCTTCTCCACTCCTTATGGTTCCCAAGTCGTCCGGTGGGTAGAGGCCTTGTGGGGACTACCGCCACCGTAACACCGTCATGACCGCTGACCCAGTCCTGCACATCCAGTACTTCACGGCCCATTTGGACGGAGCTACAATATTCTCCAAGGTTGATCCGGTTCGCGGATACCACCAGATCCCCGACTACTCTGATGATGTGCCCAAGACCGCCATCATCACACCGTTCGGCCTGTTTGAGTGGCTGAAGATGCCATTCGGTCTTAAGAATGTCGCGCAAGCCTTTCAGCGGCTTATAGACATGGTTGGCCGGGGGTTGGACTTTGTCTTCGTTTACCTGGATGACATTCTGGTCACCAGCTGCTCCTGCCAGGAGAACTGTGCGCACCTCCGGGCGCTGTTCCAGCGCCTCCTGGACCACGGGCTCGTTATTAATGCCGCAAAGTGCCAGTTCGGTCTCTGCTCCATTTCCTTCCTCGAACACCACATTACCCCACAAGGCGCTACTCCTCTCCCCGGCAAAGTGGAGGCGATTCGGCAGTTTCCTTGGGCGTACACCATTAAAGGTTTCCAGGAGTTCGAGAGGATGATTAACTTTTATCATCATTTTGTGCCAACGGCGGCCCGGGTCATGCCTTTGTTCCAGCCTGGCCAGCAAGCAGTGGGACCTGGTGAGGGACGCCGAGACTACGGCCACCATTGACGGTGCCAAGGAGGAGCTGGCCAACACCACAATCCAAGATTGCGGCGCTGCCTTAGCAGCTGCAGCTCGCCTGCAATCCGTTGGTTTTTTCTTTTTTTGTTTGTTCTTTTGTCCTGTTTTAGTTCATTTTTCGCTTTATTATGTTGTGTATGTGTGTGGGTGGGGGGGGGGGGAGAAAACGTGTGTTTTGGTCTCTTCCTTCGGGGGGGGGATGCGACTTCTCTTGTCGTATCCCCATCTCAGTTTGCGCCGAGGCCTAATAGCGGAGCTGGCAGCCTCGGAGCTGGGGCAACGTTCCAGCGGCAGCGGCAGCGACGACCTGACCCGACCTCGGAGCTGTGGCATTCCGGCGGCAGCGGCGACCCGACCTCGGAGCTGTGGCGGCGACCCGGCGGCAGCGGAGCTGTGGTGTTCCGGCGGCAGCGGAGGCCCCATCTCGGAGGATTGGCCACGGGCCCGGTGGACGACATCGTCAGGAGCTCGCAGGTCACAGGTTGGTGACCTGTTTTCCGGAGCTCCCGCAACAACAGCTTCGTCCCCTGGACTAGAGGACGGCAGCTTTGGCAGCTTCGACCACCCCGGGCCGTGGAGTTTGAACCGGCCCGTTCACGGCGTTTGGATTCAGCCGCGGGACTGACATCACCCGGCGGGGGTCACAACATCCGAAGCCTGGATCGCCTCGGCGCAGAGGGAGAACTAGGAGGGAGGAGACTAGGACTTTAAGATTTTTGTCTTCCATCACAGTGAGGAGGTGCCTGGTGAACTCACTGTGGTGGATGTTAAATTTGTGTTTATTGTGTGTTTGTGTCATTTTTATTATATGTATGACTGCAACAAAATTTCGTTCAGACCGAAAGGTCTGAATGACAATAAACGCTACTTTGACTTTGACTTTGAATGCTCGTACACCCGTGGGCTGCTGCCCCAACCGCCCTCACTGTTGACGCTTCGGATACTGCCGTCTGGAAGATCCTCGAGCAGTTTATCGATGCTCGCTGGCAGCTGCTTGCCTTTTTCAGCCGGCATCTGCGCCCCCTGAACGGAACTAGCGTTCGACCTTGAGCTCCTGGCTTTTTATTTGGTATTTCCTGGAGGGCAGGCCCTTCACAGCGTTTACTGATCACAAGCCCCTCACTTTTGCATTGACGAAGGTGTCCGACCCCTGGTCTGCTCACCAACAGCGGCACCTGGGTTCGTCTCTGAGTTTACCACCAATGTCCAGCGCATGGCGGGCAAACTTAACCAGGTCACTGACGCTTTACCTCGTCCTGCGGTCCATGGCCCCGAGCTTTGATTATTCTGGGTTGGCTGCTGCGCAACGATATGGGGACGAGATGATTGCCTACCATAATGCTGTTTTGGGGTTGGTGTTGGAAGATGTCCCGCTCGGACCCTCGCGTGTGATGGTCCTGTGTGATGTCTCCACCGGGCAGCCGCGGCTCATCGTCCCTGCGGGTTGGCAGTGGCGTGTGTTCGACTCCATTCACGGGCTGGCCCACTCTTGCATTCGGGCGACTACTGCGTTGGTGGCGGCCAAGTTCATCTGGCATGGCCTCCACAAGCAGGTTGGGGCCTGGGCCAGGGCCTGCATTCCCTGCTAGACGTCCAAGATCCAGCAGTATGTACGTGCGCCACTCCAGAATTTTGTTGTCCCTCAACACCAATTCGAGCACATTAATGTCAACCTGGTGGGTCCTCTGCTGACGTTCCAAGGTGCCACCCATCTGCTCATGATTGTGGAACATTTCACGAGGTGGCCCGAGGCCATTCTGCTGCCTGACACCTCCGCCACGACTTGTGCTCGGGCCCTCACGGCCCACTGGATAGCACGTTTTAATGTTTCCTCTGACATCTCTATGGACCATGGTGCTCTGTTCACCTCTGCCCTGTGGTCGGCCATGGTTCAGCTGTACGGCGCTCAGCTGCATTATGTGACTGCGTACCATCCTCAGGCCAACAGGTTGGTTGAGCGGTTTCACCGGCATCTAAAGTCCGCATTGAAAGCGCGGCTCACAGGCCCGGGTTGGGTGGAGGAGTTGCCATGGGTGTTGCTGGGTATCTGCACAGCCTAAGGCGGATTTGGACACGTCTTCTGCAGAACTGGTTTACGGCTCCCCGCTGAAGGTGCCTGGTGATTTCCTTCCTGCGGCTCGGGGGATGCAGGAGCTCACTTTGTCTGTGCTGGCGCACCTTCGCGGGAAAGTGGGTCACTGGCTCCTGTTCCGACCTCTCGCCACGACGTTGCTCCTTCTTACGTGCCTGCGCTCAAGGAGTGCCTTTTTGTTTTCATCCGCAGGGACTCACACTGGACTCCGCTGCAGCGGCCCTATGAGGGTCCTTTCCAGGTGTTGCGGCCCGGCGTCGCGACTTTTGCTTTGGATGTCGGTGGCCGGGAGATCATTTTGGTGGCCAGCCTCAAGCCCACCCATCTGGATGTCGACAGCCCATTGTTGGGGCCCAACCCCGGAGTAGAGATCATCCGCTGGCCATCCCGGTTTCGCCGGTTGCACCTGTTGTGCCTGTTCCGCCTGTTCCGCCTGTTGTGCCTGCTCCGCCTGTTATGCCGTTTTCCCTTGTCTCCACTCGGTCTGGCCGCCTGATTCGAACTCCCGCTCGTTTTCTTTCCTCTGGTTGTGGGGGGGGGGGTTGGGGGGGGGGGGGGGGGGGGGGGGGGTGGGAGGTGCTGTAGTGGCACATAGTGGTGGGGCTGGGAAGTCAGAACCCTCATCATTGGTCGGCACGGTCACGTGACCGCGGGGGTTCATTTGCGGGCTTTTAGCCAGTTATCAGCCCCCCCAGCGACAGGAGCTGTGTTTGTAAGCTCAGCTAGGCACGCGGTTTTTACGAGTTTTGTTTTTGTTTTCTGTGAATAAAAACTATTTCACTCAACCTGCCTCGCTTCAATCTAGCTAGTTCAAGATGATAATGGTCCTCACACAGACCTATAGCTGGACCTGTAGTCTCTAAAGTTTAAAAATTTGTATCAGCATTAACCAGAAAAACCTTGGTTCTGGAGACAGTGTTCCTCAGGAAGGCTGATCTCGGATGGCAGTTCCTTCAATATACTCTTGGTGGGTAGGATTTCCAGACACCAGCTCCTTTAATTTCTGTTTTTTCAGGTCTCTGAGCATAGCACAGCTAGTGACACATGAAATTTAGATCTAATTCATGAAGAACACCCAGCAAGATCATCACAGATGTACTTATGGCAGTGCAGCTTACCCAAAATCTCTGTAGTTAGTGTTCACAATCGATAGTCGGTCTCTAGATTGTTTTGCAAAATGTATGGCTGATCCTTTAGAATGTACTGCTGCTTGCAATACAGAGTTATAAAAACATACTTTGTTGTGACTGGCCAACAAATCAAAGAAACGTGATACGCTGGCTCTTGAAACAAGGACTGACATAATTCAACGAGGGTCACGCATGCAAAAAGATCACTTGTGCAAGACACATTTTGTAATGGGAAATAACTAACCTAAATATGTAAAATATCAAGCTTCAAATCAGGGTAATATGAGGTAAAACAATTTTGGGGCTCTTTCCTCTGGATGAAGAATTTAGAACAAACTTTAATTTTAAAACTAGTTTTTTGGGAATAGAATCAAGAAACATTTCTTCACATTAAGGGTGATGGAAAATCAGAGCTTTCTCAATCAATAAGGAGGCAGATGCTGAGTCATCCAAAAACATTTTAAATAATTAAATTCTCTTAGCTATCAAAATTCAAAGAAATTGTAGGTCATACTTTTCCAAAACCCGCTACAATCAGGAACAGTAACTTTGGTTTGGAAATTTATGACCATCACTGTATTCTTTAAAAATATAAAGAAGGAGAAAGAAGGGAACTATAGATCTATCTGTTCAAGATCAGTCATGAAAGAATCACTGGGATCTGTCATCAAGCAAGGAGCAAATGGATACGTGGGTAACTACGAACTAATCAAAGAGAATCAAATTTAGATTTGTGCAAGTAGATCATGTCTGACCAATCAATTCATAATTTTTAAGAAATCTTCAACATGGAAAATAGAGATGTTATTTATACAAATTTCCAGAAGATTTGAAAATAGTTACAATACATAAAATTGGATGTGGCGTTAAGAAATGATTTAGTATTCCAAAATATTTTTTCAAAAAAACTAGATTCCACTATCACTAATTTTATATGGGACTACAGAACACATAGAATTCAACGAAAGCATTTGTGCAAATCTAAAGAAGTTGGGGGTTTATCATTACCTAACTTTATGTATTACTACTGGGCAGTGCATATTAAGAACATAATGTACTGGCTGGATAGTTCCACTCAGCAGTTGGAGTGGATAAGAATGGAGAAAGAGGAGTGCTATGCGCACGATATAGGAACGATCCTGCTCTCACCGATAAAATTGAATAGTATAATATATAAGAAGAACCCAATTATTCACAATATAATAAGAATTTGGAAACAAATAAAAGTATCCTTGAAATTAAATAATTTATCAGTACTAACCCCACTATTGAACAACCCCGCATTCAAACCTTCTCTCATCGACAACACATATCAACAATGGTTAACGTTGATATGTGTTGTCTGAAGAAGTGTTTCGGCCCGAAACGTTGCCTATCTCCTTCGCTCCATAGATGCTGCTGCACCCGCTGAGTTTCTCCAGCTTTTTTGTGTAACCAACATATCAACAATGGGATAGATTGGGGATTAGGAAAGTAGGGGATATGTATGAAGTGGGCAAACTGTTAACATTTCAACAATTAAAATTAAAATTTAAATTGAAGGATAATCAATATTTTAAATATATACAGGTATGTGACTTTATGAAGAAATATACACATAGATTTCAAACTATATTTTTAGATCCTTTAAAAGAAGCAATGAATATTAAGGCTGATTCACAAAAATTAATATCATACTTTTATAATAATATATTAAATAGAGAATCACCCTCAACAGAAGCATTAAGGGAAGATTGGGAACATGAGCTAATGATAAAGATCTCGAAGGATAGATGGGAAAAGTATTTGATGAATACACATAACTGTTCTATTAATGCAAGACATAATTTAATTCAATTCAAATTATTACATAGACTATATTAATCAAAAACAAGGTTGAATAAATTTTATCCAAATGTCTCTCCCAGATGCGATAAATGTTTGTTTCAAAACGCTAATATAACACATTCATTTGTAGGATGTACAAAGTTGAATAAATTTTGGAGTGATATATATTTGATATATTTACAAAGCTTTTCAAGTCAAGAATAGAACCCAAAACGGAATGGATTATATTTGGAATAATAGGAGAAGATACCAATTTAAATAAAGATCAAAATGTTTTTTTTAATTATGGGTTAATAATTGGAAAGAAATTGATACTTAAATTTTGGAAAAATACAACCATACCAACTGTTAAAATGTGGATTAGGAATATGATGGACATAGCACGCCTTGAAGAAATGAGACTCCGACTAATAGATAAATATGACCAATTCTTAAGGAGTTGGTCTCCTTTCATCGACTTTTTGGAATCATGTGATGCAGCGGTACCGTAAAGATTGCTGATTTCAGTTCATGACGCGGATAGATCTACATCTCCGAATACAGATTTGAAAAATTCTCTTTTAAGGGGCCTTCTCTTCTATTTCTACTTTCCACTTTCTCTTTCTTTTTTATTTTTTATATACACACTTCATGTTTTTCTACTCTCTACCATCTATTTTTCCACTTTTTCCTCTTTCTATTGTTTTCTTTTTCTTGTCTTGCTTACTTCCTTCTTATAACATAAAACTAGAGGTTGTACATAGAATGGATTACGGTATTACATAGTTGGCACCTAAAATTAGGTTCCACTGTACTGTTTTGTGCTGTATTAACTTCTAATAAAATAAACAAAACAAAAACAAAAAAAAGAAATGATTTAGTAATTGGTTGAAGAGTAAATGTGTGTACATACATATCTGTGTGTCTACAATTAATTGCAACAGATTATGCACCTCAACTATTTTGGATCTAAGAAGTTAAATCAGAATATTTTTTAATGTTGGGAGATAAGATGATAGAGAGGAGCTGGTTCTTGGTTTCTTGGTCCTCCAAAATATTCCAAATGGAATTTATTCTGGTCCATTTGACATATCACTAAAAGGCAGGTTTTAAATCTTATTCATATGGAACTTGATCAGATCCTATATCATGTCCAATGGGGCATTATCGAAAACATGTACTGACCTTGAAATGGATTTGGTGCATTGCATACATACCAAACTAAAACTCACAATAAAATAATTAATTTATGAAGATGTTGCATGGGTTTTATTCCCCAGAATTCAGAGAATTCATGATAATTTAATCAAAACGTTGAAAACGATACATGGACTTGACATGGACTGTTTAAATGCTTTAAGGTTTTAAAATGTTAATCATATTAGCATACCAAATGTTATTGTTACTTGCCTGTCTAAAATTAGTCAATCTGGATTTGTCCCTGGAGAACAAATGCAATAAAGTACTCCAGGTCACAAGGAATACAGTATTTGCCAGAATAAGAGTCAACGCTTGTGTACTATAAAATATAAATGTGAAATATTTCAACATTGAGCTGTCCTTGCTTGCTTTTTTAATGCAAAACAATATCACATTTTTACAAGTTATAGGAGAAAAATAAGGCCATTTGGTCCAATGAGTCTACTCCACCATTCAATTATGGCTGATCTCTGCCTCCTAATCCCATTTCCCTGCCTTCTCCCAGAACCCTTGACATCCGTTCTAATCAAGAATTTGTCTATCTCTGTCTTAAAAATATTAACTGACTTGGCCCTCTGTGGCAATGAGTTCCACAGATTAACCACCCTCTGACTAAAGAAGTTCCTCCTCACCTTTCTAAAAGAGCACCCTTTAATTCTGAGGCTATGACCTTTGGTCCTTGACTCTCCCACCAGTGGAAACATCATTTCCACATTCATTCTATCTATGCCTTTCATTATTCTGCAAGTTTCAATTAGGTCCCCCCTCAACCATTTAAACACTAATCATATGCTAACCCACTCATTCCTGGAATCATTCTTGTAAACCTCCTCTGGATCCTCTCTTGAGCCAGCACATCCTTCCTCAGATATGGGCCCACATTTCAGATTCAGATTCAGATTCAACTTTAATTGTCATTGTCAGTGTACAGTACAGAGACAACAAAATACATTTGCTCACAGTATCCTGGAGGACTGAGGGACAAATGCAGACAAATGGGAATAGCCCAGAATGTCAACCTCATCAGCAAGGTGGGCTGAAGAGTCTTCAAAGGAGAAAGCCTTCAAAGGAGAGAGACTGTTGCCATGCTGCATAGCTCTATGATTATATAAGCTACTGTATATTCATGAGGTCTCAAGATAATTACTTTTCCAGTTAAATGACTGTTTATAATTATTCTAAATATAGGAAAAAGACCACTTACATCCAAAAATGATTGTTTCAAAGCTCCACATAAAACTTTTGTGGAAAATTGTACTAAAAAAAGTGGAGGGTCATTCTATTCAAAAACATAGTCATAAATTTATCTCATAAAATCGTTGGCGTTTTGTGATACACACTGTGAGACATCAATATTCAGCTGACAAAATTATTTCTTGCCCTTTCCACAAATAAGAAAGACAATCCAGTGTTACAGATTCAGAAAAAAAAACTGCTGGAGGAACAGTGGGTCAGATAGCATCCATGGAGGAGAATGTAGCCCAATGCTCCTCAAATTCAGGCATATTATTCATCATCAGTTTTAATTGCCTTGCCAGTGCCATGCATGCCTTCAGTCATCTGGCTCCTAGGCTTTGGAATTAATCCCCTAAACCTCTCCATGTCTCTCACTCTCTCTCCTTTGAAGAAGCTTGCAAGGGAAGAAGGGGAAACCACAATTGGGACCGTGAAAAGAGAGATCGCAATGAGAAAGAAATAGAAGAGAAGCAAGGGAGAAAGTGAGAGGGGAAGGATATTTAATTAGGAAGAGGGACTACTGAATGTGGCAATGTAAGAGGCTGCTATTTGGAAGAGGTTAGGAGGGAAAATTGCAATGGGTTAAAAGGCTATGACCCAAGGTAATAAAGACAAGTTGTTATAAGGTAGGGGGAGGTTGGGTGTGTGGAGAGGAAGAATGAATTCTATCGCAGCCAGGAATTAGCAAAGCAGTGAGTGGGTTGGAAGTGAGGCCGTGACTGTTTGCAGGTTAATTGAGGGGGTGGGGGATATTCAGTGATAAGAAAAGGCACCGCATTAGGAGCACGAAGAGAGACAGCAATCTGGAGCAAGAAATTGGGACATAATAATGCTGTGCTGAATATAAAGAAGCTAACAATCCAAAGGATGGGGATAAAAGATGTGATTGGGAGGCTAGAAGAAAAGCAATGATTGGGGGGGGGGGGGGGGGGGGGGGGGTTCACAAGGAAGGTAGTAGTACAGCCCTCATTTGGAATGATGGTGAAAGGGAGCCACAACAAGGAGACAGGAAAAAGATTAGTAAATGACGATTGGAGAACCCATAGATTTCCTTTCTGTATGGCTATTTCAGCAGGCCAACCGAATGTTTTAAAATTTTGTCTGCTCCAACGAAACAACTTTTCAACTCACTTTGTGCAACCAACCATACTGGGCAGTTGGTAGTAAGGGCAAAATCTGAATAAAGTTTTCTTTAATCCTTGGATACAATTTCATGCTCTTACAAGAATAAATAAATATTTTTTTTTTCTGTGACAGTGGATTATAGGAAAACATTAATATAGTGTATAAATTGGTTTAGTGTAAAACTCAACAAAATTGCCAAAACATTAAATTAAAAAACTTACTATCCATAAGTGTTCCATTTGATCTCCACAAATTTCTTAATGACAGGATGTCTCACTAAATTGGTCAAATTGAACCAAACAATGAACTGCATCTGGTTGAATCAAAAAAGCTTACTTCAATATATGAAACAACTATAAAGCATTAATTTCAAAGTTCACATTAACAATCGTGATTCTATTCACCACAAGACTGTGATTGCCATTATGATACTTTGAAATTCCTTATGATTGTGATTCCAGTGGATGCATTTTTTGAATTG
This sequence comes from Leucoraja erinaceus, assembly GCF_028641065.1. Classification (NCBI taxonomy): domain Eukaryota; kingdom Metazoa; phylum Chordata; class Chondrichthyes; order Rajiformes; family Rajidae; genus Leucoraja; species Leucoraja erinaceus. Next base: position 20,230,294 of record NC_073381.1, on the reverse strand, counting down.
GAACTGCATTAGAAGTAGATAGAATTGGAAGTGCATTGGAAGTAAATTGTTGGAGTCTCAAACCAAAATGTCACCTATTCCTTTTCTCCACAGATGCTGCGTGACCTGCTGAGTTACTCCAGCATTTTTAGTCTATCTTCGGAGTAAACCAGCATCTGCAATTCCTTCCTGCACATGCCTTGGAAGTATGGCAGATAAAGCCAGGGACTAGAGGGGAAACTGGCCAGAAAGAAAAAAGTTGGCAGATATACAGGGAAGTAGATGTGTGTGCATTATTGATGTACAGGAACCCATTCTCCTATTTCTGACACTGATTATTGTGTGGTTGTTAATGAGTCTCCACACTGATTGTACTGCTCTTGCTCATAAGTCTCTTCACAATCACTGTTGTGTTTCTTCTTCTTGTTTTCTGTCATTGTCTTGGTTTTATTCCTGTTGTTCATGTATTTTGTCCCAATTAAATAATCTCTCTTGTACAGTATAAATCCTGTCTAGCAAGTATTGAAATGTAGTCCTTCCAATGTTTTCATTGTGCATCTGGGTGGCAACGAATCAAAATGTTTTCTCTTTAGCGAGTACCCTTTTATGCCACTTACATCAATGGGGAACTGAGCACAATCTAAATTCACAGAGAGTGATGTTCAGAAGGATCATATTGGTCCCCTTTCTCAAAGATGCTCACAATGACTTGGTTTAAAATTGCCTGGTATGTTCTTACTGTTAAATGAAACATACAAGAAAAATGGCCCTACACTAAAGATCTGTAAAGTAAATTACTTATACTATCCGACACCAACAAATTAAAGGCCATTAACTGACTGGAGAATGTGTACTATTCTCAGTTTCTCAGGAGCCAACCTTCAATGAGGCAGACATAAATGATAAAGTTTACCATCCATCACCTACCAACATACTCTTGGTTGAATGAAGAATTATTAATGATCCCCATTCTCCTTATATCACCTATATTCTCTCTACAAAATCCACTGACAGGATAAATGAACTGATATCATAAACTGCCAGATTAGTATCCCCAGATTTGAGATGCTAATTATATTCAACTGGCTCTGATGGTCTGGTCATATTGATCTAAAGCCAAAAGAAGGTAGTTATACAGTTCCTTCTTCTGAAAGACAAATCAGAAGAACTACTTATTCAAAGGATGGGATTGCCATCACGAACAAACAGCTCAGGCATAACAGTGATTCTCTCTGTTGTGATATACAAATGTCTCAAGTCCTTTTGGCTTCCGTAAGTGGCGACACTGTTAACAGCTGCAGCTCGCCTGCAGTCCGTTTGTTTTTACTTTTTTCTGTTGGTTTTTTTTGTCTTGTTTTGGTTAAGTTTTAGTTTGTTGGGTTGTGTTAGAGGGGGGGTGAAACATCTGTCTCTTCCTTCAGGGGAATGCAACTTTTTCGTGTCGTATCCCCCTTCTCTGCCTCCGTCTGCGCTGAGGCCTAATGGCGGAGCTGGCGGCCTCCAGCCTGCGACCGACCCCGAGGCTCCGGAGGCAGAGCCAGCCAGGACTCACCAACGAGAGGCTGGCCTTCTTCGGGGCTGAGGCAGCGGTGCCCGACTTGCTGGTGCGGCATTCTGGCTTTCGGCGGCGGCCTGGAGCTGATGCAGCGGGGCTCGGAGCTGAGACTGCGGGACCCGGAGCGGAGACTGTGGGACCCGGAGCGGAGACTGCGGGACCTGGAGCTGGGGCAGCGGCTCGGAGCGGAGACTGTATCTCTTTCCAAAGATTCTGCCAGACCTGCTAAGTTTTTCCAGTATTTTCTGTTTTAATTTCAGATTTCCAGCTGGAATTAGGTTAAATTTTGACTGTTTAGTTTGTCAAAACCGTATCAAGGTAACTGAAAATATATCAACTTGTGTTAATGAAACAAGAGACAGTTAGATCATTTTGTAACAATATCTATTGACAGTCTTGATCAAATGTTACTTACAGGCTTCTTTGAATGTTCACTTCTTATATCTGTTTGAAGTGGGAAAATGGTAAGATTGCATAACTTTATTAGTTTCCTCTTATCAAAGTAATTCACTTTTCTGTACACCTACTCTCACTGTTCACATTTTACAGATTCATAACATTAAAGACCAAAGCTAATAAAATCAAATCTAGAACACATTTCCATGCATCCCTTGTCAGTGATATCAAAATGGTACATTTTAACACTGATATACATGTTACTATAATGTTCTGTGCTCACAAGGGATGGAACCATGGACTTCCCATTGGATAACATAAAAGTGCTGATATGAAACGTATATGATCTCTGGATTGTGGCTCTGGCTTCAAACTTACTCATGTTCCCAATCCCAGTTCCAGCTGCACATGGATTATTAATATTTTACTACTTACTAACACAAGACTTCAACTACAATAAATCTCGTAGCCATCAGGATTCACCGGACAGGAGAGCAATCTAGAAAACACTATATGTTCCAATGTTCCCAGCAGCATATGCCAACTTTGTAAATACACTGACCCATGGATAATAAATCAACGAATAGCAATTTTTGTGATAACATGGATAAAATCAGACTAAATCAGTCGGCAGCTGCTTCTATAATGCTTTACTCTAGTTTGAACCACTACTTCACCACAAAGTAATTTTGTCATGTTTGATTTTTCTATATTAGGGATAAACTATACTTGACAAAGTTGCATTCTTAAACATCCAGTGGTATTTTATTTTGAGTTTCTGAACCCCTTTGTCTACAGAAATTAAGGCTGCTCAGATTACTATTTTTTCAAAAAAGGTGATTAATCACACATACCTTCAAGGAGCGGCAGGTGACGGAGTGAGATCCGGGATTGGCTGAGGAGGTAATCTCTTGGGGAGATTTTAAGTGTCTTTTCAGGAGCAGGTGATTTAAAAACCGGTCGGGGCCAGTCTGCAATACATACCTTCAAGGTCGGCAGAGGAGCGGCAGGTGAAGGAATAAGTGCGGGGATTGGCTGAAGAATTTAATTAACAAGTTGGTAAATTAGCTAATTAGTGAATTAGTCCGTTTATCAGCTAATATAATCCAGAGGATTGGGAAACTTTCATAGGACAACAGAAGGAAACAAAACGGGCTGAAAAGATGAAGTATGAGGTGAAGCTGGTCAGGAATATAAAGAAGGACTAAAATCTTTTGGGTAGGCTAATGGGACTGAAGAATGATAAATCCCCTGGGCCGGTTGGTCTGCATCCCAGGGTCCTCAGGGAGGTGGCTCGAGAAATAGTGGATGCATTGGTCTCCTAATTTGAGGAAGGACATCCTTGCTATTGAGAGAGTGCAGTGTAGGTTCACAAGGTTAATTCCCAGGATGGCTGGACTGTCATATGAGGAAAGATTGGAAAGACTGGGCTTGCATTCACTTGAATTTGGAAGGATGAGAGTAAATCCAAAGGGTTTCTACAGCTATATTAATAGCAAAAGGATAACGAGGGATAAAGTTGGTCCATTAGAGACTCAGAGTGGACAGCTATCTGCAGAGCCAAAAGAGAGGGGGGAGATATTGAACAATTTCTTTTCTTCGGTATTCACCAAGGAGAAGGATATTGAATTATGTGAGGTAAGGGAAACAAGTAGAGTAGCTATGGAAACTATGAGGATCAAAGAAGAGGAAATACTGACACTTTTGAGAAATATAAAAGTGGATAAGTCTCCAGGTCCGGACAGGATATTCCCTAGGACATTGAGGGAAGTTACTGTAGAAATAGCAGGGGCTATGACAGAAATATTTCAAATGTCATTAGAAATGGGAATAGTGCCGGAGGATTGGCGTACTGCGCATGTTGTTCCATTGTTTAAAAAGGGGTCCAAGAGTAAACCTAGCAATTATAGACCTGTTAGTTTGACGTCGGTGGTGGGCAAATTAATGGAAAGGATACTTAGAGATAATATATATAAGCATCTGGATAAACAGGGTCTGATTAGGAACAGTCAACATGGATTTGTGCCTGGAAGGTCATGTTTGACTAATCTTCTTGAATTTTTTGAAGAGGTTACTCGGGAAATTGATGAGGGTAAAGCAGTGGATATTGTATATATGGACTTCAGTAAGGCCTTTGACAAGGTTCCTCATGGAAGGTTGGTTAAGAAGGTTCAATGGTTGGGTATTAATGGTGGAGTAGCAAGATGGATTCAACAGTGGCTGAATGGGAGATGCCAGAGAGTAATGGTGGATGGTTGTTTGTCAGGTTGGAGGCCAATGACTAGTGGGGTGCCACAGGGATCTGTGTTGGGTCCACTGTTGTTTGTTATGTACATCAATGATCTGGATGATGGTGTGGTAAATTGGATTAGTAAGTATGCAGATGATACTAAGATAGGTGGGGTTGTGGATAATTAAGTAGATTTTCAAAGTCTACAGAGAGATTTATGCCAGTTGGAAGAGTGGGCTGAAAGATGGCAGATGGAGTTTAATGCTGATAAGTGTGAGGTGCTACATCTTGGCAGGACAAATCAAAATAGGACGTACATGCTAAATGGTAGGGAATTGAAGAATGCAGGTGAACAGAGGGATCTGGGAATAACTGTGCACAGTTCCTTGAAAGTGGAATCTCATGTAGATAGGGTGGTAAAGAAAGCTTTTGGTGTGCTGGCCTTTATAAATCAGAGCATTGAGTATAGAAGTTGGGATGTAATGTTAAAATTGTACAAGGCATTGGTGAGGCCAATTTTGGAGTATGGTGTAAAACTTTGGTCGCCTAATTATAGGAAGGATGTCAACAAAATAGAGAGAGTACAGAGGAGATTTACTAGAATGTTGCCTGGGTTTCAGCAACTAAGTTACAGAGAAAGGTTGAACAAGTGGGAAGGTGGGACCTGTACAGAAAGGATGGGTTGCACTTGAACCCGAGGGGGACCAATATCCTAGCGGGGAAATTTGCAAAGGCAGCTGGGGAGACTTTAAACTAGAATGGTTGGGGCGAGGGACTCAAATAGCGAAAGGTAGTAGACAGAATGGGAGGCAGGAAGCAGAAATGGGAAGCACTCGGACACAAGAGGAGAAAGGAAAAAAAGGAAATAAACAGAGAATAAGAGACAGGGGTTTTCTTAAATGTGCATATTTTAATGCTAGGAGCATTGTAAGAAAGGTGGATGAGCTTAGAGTCTGGATAGACACCTGGAAGTATGATGTTGTGGCGATCAGTGAAACGTGGTTGCAGGAGGGCTGTGATTGGAAACTAAATATTCCAGGATTTCGTTGCTTCAGGTGTGATAGAATTGGAGGGGCAAGAGGTGGAGGTGTTGCATTGCTAGTCAGGGAAGATATTACAGCAGTGCTTTGGCAGGATAGATTGGAGGGCTCATCTAGGGAGGCTATTTGGGTGGAATTGAGAAGTGGGAAAGGTGTAGCAACACTTATAGGGGTGTATTATAGACCGCCAAACGGGGAACGAGAATTGGAAGAGCAAATATGTAAGGAGATAGCAGAGATTAGTAGTAAGCACAAGGTAGTGATTGTGGGAGATTTCAACTTTCCACACATAGACTGGGAAACACATTCTGTAAATGGGCTGGATGGGTTGGAGTTTGTAAAATGTGTGCAGGATAGTTTTTTGCAGCAATACATAGAGGTACCTACTAGAGGAGGGGCAGTGCTGGACCTCCTGTTAGGAAATGAGACTGGACAGGTGGCGGAGGTATGCGTTGGGGAGCACTTCGGGTCCAGTGATCACAATACCATTAGTTTCAATATAACTATGGAGAGGGTCAGAACTGGACCTAGGGTTGAGATTTTTGATTGGAGAAAGGCTAACTTTGATGCGATGCGAGATGATTTAAAAGGAGTGAACTGGGACATTTTGTTTTATGGGAAAGATGTAGAAGAGAAATGGAGGACATTTAAAGGGGAAATTTTAAGAGTACAGAATCTTTATGTTCCTGTTCGGTTGAAAGGAAACAGTAAAAATTGGAAAGAGCCCTGGTTTTCAAGGGAAATTGGACATCTTGTTCGGAAAAAGAGGGAGATCTACAATAATTATAGGCAGCATGAAGTAAATGAGGTGCTTGAGGAGTATAAGGAATGTAAAAAGAATCTTAAGAAAGAAATTAGAAAAGCTAAAAGAAGATATGAGGTTGCTTTGGCAAGTAAGGTGAAAGTCAATCCAAAGGGTTTCTACAGCTATATTAATAGCAAAAGGATAAGGAGGGATAAAATTGGTCCATTGGAGAGACAGAGTGGACAGCTATCTGCAGAGCCAAAAGAGATGGGGGAGATATTGAACAATTTTTTTCTTCGGTATTCACCAAGGAGAAGGATATTGAATTATGTGAGGTAAGGGAAACTAGTAGAGTAGCTATGGATACTATGAGGTTCAAAGTAAAAGAAGTACTGACACTTTTGAAAAATATAAAAGTGGATAAGTCTCCAGGTCCTGACAGGATATTCCCTAGGACATTGAGGGAAGTTAGTGTAGAAATAGCCGGGGCTATGACAGAAATATTTCAAATGTCATTAGAAACGGGAATAGTCCCCGAGGATTGGTGTACTGCGCATGTTGTTCCATTGTTTAAAAAGGGTTCTAAGAGTAAACCTAGCAATTATAGACCTGTTAGTTTGACTTCAGTGGTGGGCAAATTAATGGAAAAGATACTTAGAGACAATATATATAAGCATCTAGATAAACAGGGTCTGATTAGGAACAGTCAACATGGATTTGTGCCTGGAAGGTCATGTTTGACTAATCTTCTTGAATTTTTTGAAGAGGTTACTAGGGAAATTGACGAGGGTAAAGCAGTGGATGTTGTCTATATGGACTTTAGTAAGGCCTTTGACAAGGTTCCTCATGGAAGGTTGGTTAAGAAGGTTCAACTGTTGGGTATAAATGCAGGAATAGCAAGATGGATTCAACAGTGGCTGAATGGGAGAAGCCAGAGGGTAATGGTGGATGGCTGTTTACCGGGTTGGAGGCAGGTGACTAGTGGGGTGCCTCAGGGATCTGTGTTGGGTCCTTTGTTGTTTGTCATGTACATCAATGATCTGGATGAAGGTGTGGTAAATTGGATTAGTAAGTATGCAGATGATACCAAGATAGGGGGTGTTGTGGATAATGAAGAGGATTTCCAAAGTCTACAGAGTGATTTAGGCCATTTGGAAAAAATGGGCTGAAAGATGGCAGATGGAGTTTAATGCTGATAAATGTGAGGTGCTACACCTTGGCAGGACAAATCAAAATAGGACGTACATGGTAAATGGTAGGGAATTGAAGAATACAGTTGAACAGAGGGATCTGGGTATAACCGTGCATAGTTCCTTGAAGGTGGAATCTCATATAGATAGGGTGGTAAAGAAAGCTTTTGGTATGCTAGCCTTTATAAATCAGAGCATTGAGTATAGAAGCTGGGATGTAATGTTAAAATTGTACAAGGCATTGGTGAGACCAAATCTGGAGTATGGTGTACAATTTTGGTCGCCAAATTATAGGAAGGATGTCAACAAAATAGAGAGAGTACAGAGGAGATTTACTAGAATGTTGCCTGGGTTTCAACAACTAAGTTACAGAGATAGGTTGAATAAGTTAGGACTTTATTCTCTGGAGCGCAGAAGGTTAAGGGGGGACCTGATAGAGGTCTTTAAAATGATGAGAGGGATAGACAGAGTTGATGTGGACAAGCTTTTCCCTTTGAGAATAGGGAAGATTCAAACAAGAGGACATGACTTCAGAATTAAGGGACAGAAGTTTAGGGGTAATATGAGGGGGAACTTCTTTACGCAGAGAGTGGTGGCGGTGTGGAATGAGCTCCCAGTGGAAGTGGTGGAGGCAGGTTCATTGGTATAATTTAAAAATAAATTGGATAGGCATATGGATGAGAAGGGAATGGAGGGTTATGGTACGAGTGCAGGCAGGTGGGACTAAGGGGAACAAAATTTGTTCGGCATGGACTTGTAGGGCCGAGATGGCCTGTTTCCATGCTGTAATTGTTATATGGTTATATGGTTAAGTTAGGGCTTTATTCTTTGGAGCGCAGAAGGTTAAGGGGGGACTTGATAGAGGTCTTTAAAATGATGAGAGGGATAGACAGAGTTGACGTGGATAAACTTTTCCCACTGAGAGTAGGGAAGATTCAAACAAGGGGACATGACTTGAGAATTAAGGGACAGAAGTTTAGGGGTAACATGAGGGGGAACTTCTTTACTCAGAGAGTGGTGGCTGTGTGGAATTAGCTTCCAGTGAAGGTGGTGGAGGCAGGTTCGTTTTTATCATTTAAAAATAAATTGGATAGTTATATGGACGGGAAAGGTATGGAGGGTTATGGTCTGAACGCAGGTGTATGGGACTAGGGGAGAATACGTGTTCGGCACGGACTAGAAGGGTCGAGATGGCCTGTTTCCGTGCTGTAATTGTTATATGGTTATATGGTTATATGAGAGGGATGAAAAACTTTTTCTCATAAGAGAGTTGTGAATTTGTGAAATTCTCTCCCACAGAAGGCAGTGGAGGCCAATTCACTGGACTAATTTAAAAAAGAGTTAGATAGAGCTCTTGGGGATAGCGGAATCAAGGGGTATGGGGGGAAGACAGGCATGAGTTACTGATCATGGGTGATCAGCCATGCTCACAATGAATGGCGGTGCTGGTTGGAAGGGCTGAATGGCCGCTTCCTGCACCTATTTTCTATGTTTCTACGATTAATCAATGAAAGTGATTACATTTCTAAAGTCTCCCTTCTCTAAAGCTAGTAAAGGATGGTATGAGAAATCCTTGTTTTGTAAATAAATGTTTGGTTGCTTTTCAGCCAGTTTATCCAGTAAAGCTTGGCAAAAGTAAACATAGTCAATCAGTTAAATGCGTTGAGAGCATTTCAAACGACAAAATGTTGAATAACTAGATTGATTTTCAAGGCAAGAAGTCGGATGTTTTGCACAACTTTCTTGTGAATGAAACGGATAGGAATTTAGTGAAGTCCAAGCATTCTGAAACAACTTTCAAATATCAGTCATCCCCGTTGTCATACAAATATCATCTGGAACACAAACATGCCTTTATATTTGATCCAATGTTTTCAAAAAAGTCAGTTGGAATTCCGTCCTGCACAAATCAAGGAACAATTATTTTGCATTTTAAGAAGAAATCAATAGAAACACCTAAAGACAGACACAAAAAAAGCTAGAGTAACTTAGCGGGACACACAGCATCTCTGGAGAAAAGGAATAAGTGACGTTTCGGGTCAAGACCCTTCTTCAGTCCCAGTTACTCCAGCTTTTTGTGTCTATTTTGGGTTTAAACCAGCGTCTGCAGTTCCTTCCGAAACACCCGAGTTTGTTATTGCACGTTTGACAACTTTGGAAAGTATTCCGTTTGCAACTTTGGCCAAATGAGTTGACAGCGAAAATGGCTGAAAAGCACAAGGTCTGAAAGTCCCAAGTACAAGAGACTGAATTTGTGATATGGTCATGAAGTTTGGAACACTGTTCCAGGAAGAAATGAAGCAGGTACAGAAAAATATACTGTAATCTGCGAACTGCTTCACACTCACTTCAGATGAGTGGACCTCAAAGAGAAATTGATGTTACATATGTCTTAATTTACATCACACTGACAAGCGTTTTGGCTCTGGGATGATACGAATCAATGGTTCAATGCCTGCTGAAAGAGCATAAAAACTGATCATTGATAAACTTGAAACTTTTGACATTGATTTGAAGAAACATGTAGTCAGGATGACCACTGATGAAGCCAATGTCATGAAGAAGCTCAATCAAAAATCTGATATTTTCCAGCAATTATGTAAGTTACATAGCATTCACTTAGCTGTAGTTGATGTGTTGTACAAATGGCCGCGTAACTCGTCTGCCAATGGTGATGAACATGAGAATGAAGAGGACGACGCCTGTGAAGAAAATAAAATTGAGGAGTCCGATGATGCGGACGAGAGCGATGATGACTCCATCGGTGAGGGAACAATGTGTGGATGCCGACGTTCAACTTGCAGGTAACATTGCTGAATTGATTTGAAATATCTGAAAAATGCTGTTTTTCTGCAAATCACCTGTGAGAAATTATTTACTTCAAAATCTAGTCAAACATGAAAAAGGAATTGAGATGGTATTGCAAAACACGTTGGAATTTAATGATGGTTATGCTAAGGTGGTTTTTAGAACTGTAAGATGTCATACTTAGTGAATTTATTTTCCTTTCTGGATTTGAATTGCAGCTGGCATCCGAATTAGGTGAAAGTTTGGATTTGATAGAAATCAGTGCCCTTGACCTTGGACGACGTGATTGCAATTCAGGCAAAGCTGACAAAATATTTGATTTCATGCTGACCAATCTGGAGCAGCAATCTGGTGATATTGGCAGAAAACTGTAAGAAGCTGTTTATGCCAGGATTATGCAAAGAAGAAACCCTGGACTTTTCAAGTACATGGATGATCCATTGGATTATGAGTCTGCCTAGAATTCCCAACATATTCCCACCAACGTCTTGCCTAAATTGCGAGAGATATTTACTTGTGGCTGTTCTCAACAAAAACGATGAATTATTTGATGACTCTGGTGAAGAAAGCTAATGGAATGTTAGAAACATAGAAACATAGAAAATAGATGCAGGAGTAGGCCATTCGACCCTTCGAGCCTGCACCGCCATTCAATATGATCATGGCTGATCATCCAACTCAGTATCCAGTACCTGCCTTCTCTCCATACCCCCTGATCCCTTTAGTCACAAGGGCCACATCCAACTCCCTCTTAAATATAGCCAATGAACTGGCCTCAACTACCTTCTGTGGCAGAGAATTCCAGAGATTCACCACTCTCTGTGAAAAATGTTTTCCTCATCTCGATCCTAAAAGATTTCCCCCTTATCCTTAAACTGTGACCCCTTGTTCTGGACTTCCCCAACATCGGGAACAATCTTCCTGCATAAACATAAAGCAGAAACAATTATTTTGAATGGATGTCCTCACTTGACCTTCATAACAAGAGGATTTCAATATGGGAATAAAGAGGTTCTTCTGCAGTCGTATAGGGCTCTGGTAAGACCACATCTGGATTATTGTGTGCAGTTTTGGTCTCCTAATTTGAGGAAGGACATCCTTGTGATTGAGGCAGTGCAGCGTAGGTTTACGAGATTGATCCCTGGGATGGTGGGACTGGTAGGGGAGGCCATTTAAGACTGAGGTGAGAAAATACTTTTTTGACCCAGAGAGTTGTGAATTTGTGGAATTCCCTGCCACAGAGGGCAGTGGAATCACTGGATGGATTTAATGGAGAGTTAGATTCAAGAAACACATCTCTCGCAATTTAGGCAAGACGTTGGTGGGAATATGGTGGGATACACAGTTCAAGATGGCTGCGCCGTTGTGTTTGGCTGCCCGTCGTCTCCCGCCTGGACAAAGCCCCAATCAAGGTAATCTCTACCGTTCGTATGGCCTGCAGTCAAAGCTGGCCTACGAACGGCAAACACTACTGCAAGGCCCCGGACTGAGCCCCGGACAAAGCCTCGGACCGAGCCCCGGACGAAGCCCCAGACAGAGCCGAGCCTCTGTCGTCGAGGTCTTCGTCCGAGTACCCGGACAAGACCCCAAACTGGGCCTCGGACTGAGCCCCGGACTGAGCCCCGGATTGAGCCCCGTACTGAGCCTCGGACTGGGCCTCCGACTGAGCCCCGGGCTGGGCCTCCGACTGAGCCCCCGACTGAGCCCCGGACTGGGCCCCCGACTGAGCCCCGGACAAGGCTTCCTTTACTGTTCGCTCCTCGCTCGGCTCCCGATGGATGTATGGGCTCGGCCTTGCGGCGGCTGCCGCATGCGCCGTGCCAGGAGGCGGGGTAAACGCGCGGGCGCCCTGGTAAGGTTGAAGAACCTCGCTCGCGCCCGTTTAACATCTGCTTACCTTGCCCAGCGCTGTGAGGACGGACTTGGTCGGCCCTACCGCACCATCCATCGGCAGTCCCTTGAGCCCAGGTATGCTTCTCTCCGGTCGATCTTCTCGGTCCCTGGTCTGTCGGCACGTGGGCTCCCAGCCAGGCCATGTGTGAAGCGCAGCGGCGTGGATTCCCTGGACCTCCGCCCGCTGGCGTGGGAGCCGCTACCGGACCACAATTCACCTGCAGTCCCTGCAAAAGTTGCCCTGATCAACGCGAGATCAGTGCTGAACAAAACCTTCATCCTCAATGACTTCTTCACCGCACGAGGATTGGACTTCCTACTGATCATGACAGGTAGTAGGTAGGGGGCGCTGCAGTGGCAGCAGCCTGTCAGCAGCGCGTTCGTTTTTTCAACTTTTTTTATTTTTTTAGTATGTTTTAAAGTATGGGGGGGTAAGGGGGAAACCGTTTCGGCCGCCTCCTCCACGGAGAGGCGACTTTTTCCAGGTCGCCTCCACCGTGGCCTAACAGCAAGGATCGGCGCAACCTTTCCCGGAGACGCGCCCGGGGCTTCAGCGACGGGTGCAGCGTGGACTCTCGGCGTGGAGCGGGTGAGTCCTCGCTGGGGCTCGCTGGAGGGGAGCGCTCCGTTTAGCTGGCCCGGTGGCAGCCAGCAGCCTGAAGCCGCGGTCTGCACAGCTCCAGCTGGCGCAGCGTCTACAGCCCGGGATCCCTCGTGGGGGACCCGGGGGAAGAAGAAGCCATCACTGCCGGCCCGCGGCCAACTTTTACCGCGGGTCCGGCATGGACTTACCATCACCCCTGGAGGGGAGCTTCGACCGCCGGCCCTGTGGTCTGCGGTGCTTCTGGCTGCGGCGCGGCGGGAACCTTAAATCTTCGACCGCCGGCCTGCGGCCTACACCAACCTGAAGCCGTGGTCTCTGGTGGGGAAGAGCCGATCCTGGACTTACCTTGCCTTTGACTTTGTCCCTTACCATCTGGACGCCCGCAGCAACGGCTGCGGAGGGTGGAGGTCCCGACCACGGGAGAAAATGGAGGAGGTCTGGCCAAGTTCTGTGCCTTCCACCACAGTGATGAATGCTGTGGTGGATGTTTATGTTAAATTTTTATTGTGGTTGTGTGTTCTTTATTATTGTATCGCTGCTGACAACCCAAAATTCCACTGACCCTGGTTGTGTGGCAGTAAATTCTATCAATCAATCAATCAATCAATCAATCAATCAATCAATCAATCAATCACACAGAAACCTGGCTAAATCCTGTGGAGCTTGCTCCACTCGTGGAACTCTGTCCTGATACCTATAACTTTTTCAGCTCACCTAGGATCTCAGGTCGCGGTGGGGGCCTAGCCACTGTGTTAAAGAAGCATTTCAACTGCCGCCTTCTGAACGCTGATCACGTCTCCAGTTTTGAACATCAACTAATCAGTTTGTCTAATCTGTCTGCTTTTAATTGTTCTTGTGTATCGCCCACCAAAAACGAATAAGGACAATTTGGTGATCTTATCGCTAGCTTGTTGCCAAAATTTGACCGGATCCTGATTCTTGGTGACTTTAACATTCATGTCTGCTTTCCCACAAAGCCTCTTGTGAGTGAATTTATGAACCTGGTTGAGTCCTTCAATCTGTCTCTACTCACCACTGGACCCACGCAGAAGCTTGGCCATACACTAGACCTAGTGCATTCGTCTGGTCTCCCAATTTGTAATACATAAATTATTGATGCCTGTCTGTCTGATCATAGTCCAATTATAGTCGATACATCTCTGCCTTACTCTCCCTCAAAATCCCATCTCCCTGCTCGCTACTCCCGCTACGTAAACTCCACGACAGCCAATAAGTTCTCCGAGGCTCTCATAGCCGCCCCCGACATCTCCACTATTAAGGCGTCTCCCCTCCATCTCAGCAGCGACGACCTCATTTCTTTATTCAATACTACTTGCTCCTCCATTCTGGATTCTGTTGTTCCTCTTAAAATGAAAAAGCCTAAGCCTAAAGGCTGGCCGTGGCTCAATGACACCACCAGAGCCCTAAGAAGAGAATGCAGGAAATCAGAACGGTACAAATCTGATGCTTTAAATTTCCTTTGAACTCCTGAAAAACAATCTTCACAAATACCAGGAAGCAGTAAAATCTGCAAGAAAAAAATACTTTTCCACCCTTATTTCCAAAACCACTCATAACTCCAAGGTGCTTTTTAGCACCATCACCTCCACCAAATGTCCTGCCCCCAGCACCAACCTAACTGGGTCCCCTGCTAAGTGCGAGGAATTTACTACATTTTAATGTACTACACCAGCAAAGTAAAGAACATCAGAACGAATATTTCCCCTCCCATCCGTAACCTGGCTGTCTCAATGGTCTGTTCAAAATTAGACTGTTTCCAACCCGTTACTCTACCCTCCCTTGTAAAACTGGTCACCACCATGAAATCTACCACCTGCCCCCTCGACACTATCCCCTCTGCCCTTCTAAAGGATGTCATTACAATAGCCGGTCCCAGCATCCTCACCATCTTCAACAGTTCTCTGGCCACTGGCCCTGTTCCTACCTGCTTCAAGCATGCGGTGGTCCAGCCCCTCCTGAAAAAACCTAACCTCGACCCCACCTTGCCAAGCAACTACAAACCCATTTCTGCCTTTCCTTTCAAAAGCCCTTGAAAAGGTAATTTTAAGTCAACTTATGCCTTACCTTCACCAAAATACTATCTTGGAAACTTTACAATCAGGTTTCAGGGCCCACCACAGCACAGAGTCTGCCTTGTTGAAGGTACATAATGACCTACTGCTCACCGTTGACTCCGCGACTGTGTAATCCTGCTCCTTCTTGACCTCAGCGCAACATTTGATACTGTCGACCACACCATCCTAATTGACTGTCTCTGGTACGGGGTTGGTATTGATGGCACTGCCCTGAGCTGGTTCATCTCCTACCTCAAAGGTAGGAGTTTCACTACTAACATAGGCAACTCTTTCTCCTCCCCAGCTAGCCTCTGCTGTGGGGTTCCACAAGGTTCCATCCTTGGCCCCATTCTCTTCTCCCTGTCTATGCTCCCCTTAGGTCAAGTCATTCAAAGGCACGGCATTTACTTCCATTGCTATGCAGACGATACACAACTCTATCTCCACCTGACGCCCAAAAACCAATCAAATCTGCTTAACCTTATCCGCTGCCTTGAGGATATAAAGTGTTGGATGGCCCAGACCTTCCTCCAACTAAACGAGAGTAAGTCTGAGGTCATCCTTTCCGGCCCTTCGGACTCAATCAAAATGATAGCAGGCAGTCTTGGAAGCCTTACCCCATCACTCAAACCTCACGTCAAAAACCTTGGCGTGATATTTGACTCAGCATTGAAATTTGACAAACAAGTCAATGCCGTGGTAAAAGCTAGCTTCTTCCAGCTTCGGACGATAGCTAAAATAAAACAATTCCTCCAGTTTACTGCAACTCCCTCTACACTGGCATCAGCCAATTTTCCGTCCCGCCTGCAAATGATCCAAAAAGCCGCAGCGAGACTCCTGACAGGCACCCGAATAAGGGATCACATCACCCCGATCCTGGCCTCTCTCTACTGGCTCCCTGTGCGGTTCCGAATAAATTTCAAGATCCTCCTTTATGTCTACAAAGCCCTAATGGGCTTGCCCCCACCTACATCAAAAGTCTGCTCACACACCACACCACCTCCAGGTCCCTCAGATCGGCCGACTTGGGGTTACTGAACATCCTGCGGTCTAGGCATTAGCTCAGGGGCAACCGCACCTTTGCAGTTGCAGCTCCTAGACTGTGGAACAGCATCCCTCTTCCCATCAGAACCCCTCCATCGACTCCTTTAAGTCGAGACTTAAAACTCATCTTTATTCTCAAGCCTTTCTTGACGTCCTCTGAGTGAGGGCTATATGTATGTATTTATGTATGTACTTAATCAACAAACCACTGTTGTATAATGTATAATGTTTCATAGCAAAAGGATTTGAGTATAGGAGCAGGGAGGTTCTACTGCAGTTGTACAGGGTCTTGGTGAGACCACACCTGGAGTATTGCGTACAGTTTTGGTCTCCAAATCTGAGGAAGGACATTATTGCCATAGAGGGAGTGTCAGAGAAGGTTCACCAGACTGATTCCTGGGATGTCAGGACTGTCTTATGAAGAAAGACTGGATAGACTTGGTTTATACTCTCTAGAACATCGCAGAGCCCTGGGATCTCTCGCCGAGGTCGCCAGCATTGAATCTCCGCCCAGCTCGGCCTGTGGACTTCGGAAGCTGTGCTCTCCGGTAGGAAGCGTCCAATTCGGAGGCTCCGGGCCACTGAGAGTGTTCAAGGGCCTGAAACATCGGGCCCGTAGCGGCGTCTGCAGAGGCCTCAATATGCCCCGGCCACAGGAGAACTGAGGAGGAGGACTGAACTTAGGTGCCTTCCCACACAGTGGGAAACGTTGATTCCACTGTGGGGGGATATTTTTTATGTCTATATAATTAAAAGTCTAAACATGACCGCTTCCTGTTTGCAATGCATATTGATTTTAGAAAAACATTACCACTTACGGCTGTGATTTTTAGCCACCTTACTCAGAGTCCCCCTCCAGCTGTCAGGGCAAGAGGGCTTTTCCCATCGATGAAAAATAAAAGAATTATTAAAGTTTAAAAAATGGTGAGATTCTCTCTCCTGTCAACCATGTCATGAAGGTCACGCCCCTTCCGGTGGGAGGGGGAGGTGCTATAAAACCAGTGGCTCAGTCTCTGCAAGCTGGGGGAGGGAGAGGGTCACGACTCTCAGTCTGAGCTGGAAATCTACAGAACACTGAGAATACTGACCTGTAAGTGCCCTTTATGTATTTTTAAACTGTGCCTTTTGCATCTGTGTGCCTCTTGCAACTGTGTGCCTCTTGCAACTGTGTGCCTCTTGCAACCGTGTGTCTCTTGCAACCGCGTGCCTTTTGCAACTGTGTGCCTTTTGCAACTGTAAAAGTGTTTTATGTCTATATAATCAGGAGTGGCGGCGCCTAAAGGCAGCGGCTCAACTACAGTCGTCTGTCTTTTTTTAATTTTTGTCTTGTTAAATGTATAGCTTGTCTTCAGTTAGTTTTTATTATCTTTTTAGCTGTGTATATTTGGGGGGTGGTGGGGGGGCTGTGGGGGAAACCGTTTTGAATCGCTTCCCTGTGCGGGGACCCGACTATTCCCTGTCAGGTCTCGGATATCGTTGGGCCTAACATCGTGGAGCCAGCGGCGACCTCCGGCCGGGACTAACCTGAGGGCTCCAGTTGCAGAGCCTGCGGAACTGACATCGCGGAGCTGGCCAACTTCGGAGCGGGAAGAGCTGTGGTGGCGTGCGGCTGCGACCCGACCTTTGGAGTTTGGAGGCACTGGCCGCAGACCCGGTGGACGGGAACATCGGGAGCTCGCAGGTCCCTGGTGGGAGACCGCTTTTCCGAGCTCCGCTACGGCGACTTCTCCCGCTGGAATCGCGGGTTTAAGGACATGGAGCCGGGGCCTAACATCTCCGGCATGGCTTAAATGGCCTCAGGACTTACCATCGCCCGCCGGGGGCTTTAACATCGGAGCCCCAGTTCGCCTCGACACTGCAGTTGGACTAAGGAACAAAGGGAAGAGATAAAGACTTTGCCTTCCATCACAGTGAGGAGATGTTGGAGACTCACTGTGATGGATGTTTATGTAAACTGTGTTAAGTGTGGGTCTTGGATTGTTCTGTATGTAAAAAACTGTAGAAATGATATTTCGTTCAAACCTAGGTTTGAATGACAATAAAGCATTCTATTCTATTCTATTCTATTCTATTCTATTCTATTCGAATCTATTCTAAAAAAAAATGAAAATGTCTAAAAATTCATTGTCCGCCCTCTCCCCCTTTTCTCTCAGTCTCTCACCTGCTTTCAGCAGAATTTCTGGCAGTTTCTGAGCTGCCAGCCTGCCAGGCCTGAGTGACTGAGCTGCCAGCCCAAGAATCCATTTGGCCCACAATGTCCATACTAGCCCTCTGGAAACCAGTCCCTTCAGCCCACAACACTGATGCTAGCGCTCCAGAATGCCCCCCCCCCCGCCGCACACTGGCCAGCAATTTAGGAATTTTCACGCAGAGAGTGGTGAATCTCTGGAACTCTCTGCCACAGAGGGTAGTTGAGGCCAGTTTATTGGCTATATTTAAGAGGGAGTTAGATGTGGCCCTTGTGGCTAAGGGGATCAGGGGGTATGGAGAGAAGGCAGGTACGGGATACTGAGTTGGATGATCAGCCATGATCATATTGAATGGCGGTGCAGGCTCAAAGGGCCGAATGGCCTACTCCTGCACCTAATTTCTATGTTTCTATATTTCTATGTTTCTAATTGGTGGACAGGTGGAATATTGCGTTGGGGGACCAACCCTCCCGTGTGAACATGGGACCCAACGGGTCCCACTTAGTGTAGTTATCTATATAATTAAAAGTCTAATCTTGACCACTTCCTGTTTGCGCTGTATATTGATTTTAGAAAAAACGCTACCACTTATGGCTGATTTTTGGCCATCTTACTCAGAGTCCCTCTCCGCTCATCAGGGCCAGAGGATTTTTCACATCGATGAAAAATAAAAGACTTATTAATGTTTAAAAAATGGTCAGATTCTCTCTCCTGTCAATCACGCCATGAAGGCCACGCCACTTCCGGTGGTAGGGGGAGGGACTATAAAACCCAGAAGTGTGGACGTGGCTCAGTCTCTGCAAGATCGTGGAGGGAAAGGTCACGACTCGCAGTCTGAGCTGTGAATCCACTGAACACACTGAATGTCTACTGAACTGTGAGTGTGGTTTTTTTGTGTTTCTTATGTGGTTTTATGGTAGTTTTACCCTGCCTCAAATGGTATGAAACTGCATTTGGATTTGGTGGCCTTGCACCCGGCTTGTTGTGGAATGAAACTGCATTTGAATTTGGTGGCCTTGAACCCTGCTTGAAATGTTACAAAATGGCGGCGGCGTGGGCACATCGCGATGTCCCGTGTCTCTCAAGAATTGGAGAAATAGCGACAATTCCCCTACCTGTCTCAAGGCTGCTCCATCACAGTGAGGAGCTATGTGGTTATGTAATGTTTTAAGTGTGGGCTCTGATTGTTCTGTATGGTAAAAAACGGTAGAAATGATATTTCGTCAAACCTAGTTTGAATGACAATATTCTATTCTATTCTATTCTATTCCTATTCTATTCTCTTTCGAATATGAAACACGGAGCAGTTTCTGAGCTGCCAGCCGGCCAGGCCTGAGTGACTGAGCTGCCAGCCCAAGAATCCATTTGGCCCACAATGTCCATACTAGCCCTCTGGAAACCAGTCCCTTCAGCCCACAACACTGATGCTAGCGCTTGTATCCCTTTCATACAGCCGACAGGAACTTCTGGACTATCTCGGCAATCTCCGTCTCGCTCCTGAGCTTGTCAGAGCGACGGAGCACCGGAGCCGCGAGGCTGGAGAACGCCACCGGAGCCGCGGGGCTGGAAAATGCCACCGGAGCCGCGGGGCTGGAGACCGCCAGCAGAGCCGCGGGGCTGGAGACCGCCAGCGGAGCCGCGGGGCGGCTGAACTCCACCAGAGCTGCGGGGCTGGAGAACGCCAGCAGAGCCGCGGGGCTGGAGAATGCCAGCGGAGCCGCGGGGCTGCAGAACGCCAGCGGAGCCGCGGGGCTGGAGAACGCCAGCGGAGCCGTGGGGCTGGAGAATGCCAGCGGAGCTGCGGAGCTGGAGAACGCCAGCGGAGCCGCGGGGCTGCAGAACGCCAGCGGAGCCGCGGGGCTGGAGAACGCCAGCGGAGCCGTGGGGCTGGAGAATGCCAGCGGAGCTGCGGAGCTGGAGAACGCCAGCGGAGCCACGGAGGCGCGGAGCAATGGAGCCGCTGAACACCAGCGCGCACCAAGCCAGCTCGGCCAACCGGAAGCACCAACAGACTGCGACGCGTACGAAAGCACCGCCGGGGACGCAGAGGTGGGTTAAAGACCAGGTTAGAGCTAGCCCCACACAGGCTGGCGATTTCTAGCCTTTTCCTCGCCAACTTGCGCTCACTGGCAGACAAAATGGACGAACTCCAGCTAGTGATCACCTCCCACAACTGGATCAAAGACTGCAACATCCTGATCTTCATGGAAACTTGGCTCAACATCGATGTTCCTGATAGCGCCATCCAGCTAACGGGGCGTCATTTACTCCGAGCGGACAGGACAACAGACTCCGGTAAGACCAGAGGTGGGGGTCTGTGCATTTATGTAAATAAAGCATGGTGCACGGACTCCACCATCATCGAGAGTCACTGCTCAGCTAACCTTGAGTTCCTCTTGGTTAGATGCAGATCGTTCTATCTGCCCAGAGAGTGTACCTCCACTGTTGTGACTGCAGCCATTATTCCTCCTGATGCTAATGCTAAGTTTGCAATGAAAGAGCTGCATACTGCCATTAGCAAACAACAGACTCACAACCCCGAGGCAGCCGTCATTGTTGTGGGTGACTTCAATCACTCCAACCTGAAGACTGTACTACCCAAATTCCACCAACATGTCTCCTTCGCCACTAGAGTAGACAAGACACTGGACAAAGTCTACACTAACATGGCTGAAGCTTACAAAGCCATCCCCCTCCCCCACCTTGGTCAGTCTGATCACCTCTCATTGTTCCCTCAAACGGGTGACCATATTCCCGAATCAGAAGCCGTGGATGAACAGCGAGGTCAGGCTACTGCTGAACGCACGGGACACCGCTTTCAGATCAGGCGATGCTCGAGCCTACAGTTCATCCAGGGCTAACCTGAAGAGGGGCATCAAGAAGGCCAAGCGCTGCCATAAGCTCAGGATTGAGGAGCACTTCAACAACAACTCCGACCCCCGATTCATGTGGCAAGGCATCCAGGCCATCACGGACTATAGACCCACCAACACCACCCCCACATCCAGCGACGCCTCCTTCCTTGAGGAGCTTAACCACTTCTATGGCCGCTTCGACAGGGACAATCTAGAGACAGCCATCAAGGCTGTTCTCCCTGCTGATCACCAACCCCTCACACTCACCCCCTACGACGCGTACGTGGCACTGTGTAGGACTAATGTACGTAAGGCTGCTGGCCCTGAGGGCATCCCCGGGTGCGTCCTCACGGCCTGTGCTGCGCAGCTGACAGACGTCTGGACTGACATCTTCAACCTGTCACTTGCCCAAGCAGTTGTCCCCACGTGCCTTAAAACCACCTCCATCGTGCCGGTGCCAAAACACTGCACTGCGGCAAGCCTCAACGACTTCCGCCCAGTTGCACTTACTCCCATCATCACCAAGTGCTTCGAGAGGCTGGTCCTGGCACACCTCAAAGGCTACCTACCCCCCACATTGGATCCCTATCAGTTTGCCTACTGCAAGAACAGGAGTACGGAGGATGCCGTCTCAACGGCACTTCACTCCGCCCTCTCCCACCTCGACAACAGAGACACACGTAAGAATGCTGTTCATCGATTACAGCTCAGCATTCAACACCATTATACCCTCTAAACTGATCACCAAACTCGGTGACCTGGGCGTCGACCCCTCCCTCTCCAACTGGATACTGGACTTTCTAACCAACAGACCCCAGTCTGTTAGGTTAGACAAGCACACCTCTTCAACCCTCACCCTGAACACCGGCGTTCCACAGGGCTGTGTGCTGAGCCCCCTCCTCTACTCCCTCTTCACCTACGACTGCACACCTGTACATGGTACTAACACCATCATCAAGTATGCAGATGATACAACGCTGATTGGCCTCATCAGCAACAACGCTGAGTCGGCTTATAGGGAGGAGATCCAGCTCCTAGCAGCATGGTGCACTGACAACAACCTGGCCCTTAACTCCAAGAAGTCCAAGGAGCTCATTGTAGACTTCAGGAAGTCTAGGGGCGGCACGCACACCCCCATCCACATCAACGGAACGGAGGTGGAACGTGTTTCCAGCTTCAGGTTCCAGGGGGTCAACATCTCTGACGACCTTTCTTGGACCCACAATACCTCAACTCTGGTCAAGAAGGTCCTCAGATTCTGGTGAACTTCTGGTGAACTTCTACCACTGCACCATCGAGAGCATCCTTACCAACTGTATCACAGTATGGTATGGCAACTGCTCTGTCTCTGACCGGAAAGCACTGCAGAGGGTGGTGAAAATTGCCCAACACATCACCGGTTCCTCGCTCCCCTCCATTGAGTCTGTCCAAAGCAAGCGTTGTCTGCGAAGGGCGCTCAGCATCGCCAAGAACTGCTCTCACCCCAACCATGGACTGCTCTCACCTCCTACCATCTGAGAGGCGCTACAGGTCTCTCCGTTGCCGGACCAGCAGGTCCAGGAACAGCTTCTTCCCTGCGGCTGTCACACTACTCAACACTGTACCTCAGTGACTGCCAATCACCCCCCCCCGGACGCTCCTCCCACAGGAAAAACACTATGACTGTATGCATGTAAATAGATTTATCTATTTTAATCATATTCTATGTCGCTCTTCCAGGGAGATGCTAACTGCATTTCGTTGTCTCTGTACTGTACACTGACAATGACAATTAAAGTTGAATCTGAATCTGAATCTGAAGTGGTATAAAACTGCATTGAAATTTTGTGGCCTTGCACCATGCTTGAAGTTGTATGAAACTGCATTTGAATTTGGTGGCCTTGCAACATGCTTGAAATGGTATGAAACTGCATTTGAATTTGGTGGCCTTGCACCCTGCTTGGAATGGTTGGAAACTGCATTTGAATTTGGTGGCTTTACACCCTGTTTGAAGTGGTAGGAAAATGCACTTGAATTTGGTGGCCTTGGACCCTGCTTGAAATGGAATTTCAAGGAATAGCCGTGACTCAACTGCCAGCCCACCAGCCATGAGTGAGCTGCCAGCACACCAGGCTTGAGTGACTGAGCTGCCAGCCCAAGAATCCATTCGGCCCACAATGCAATCTTATTTGTGTGCTGCATGGTAACTCAAATTTCACTGCACCAATTGGTGTATGTGACAATAAATGTCCTTTGTCCTTTGAAAAAGTGTACAGAGCACTCATGACAATTCCTCCCAGTTCAGTTGAATCTGAAAGATGTCATAGTGCTGCTGGCCTCTTTGTTGCAAAATTAGACACATCATTGAGTGATAAGGTCATTGATACCATAAGTTTTTTGAGAACTAATGACAGTCTAAAATAGGTTTACATTTGTGAAATAACAGTAACTTTGCCAAGAAAGAATGAGTTTTAATTTGAAAATCATGAAAATTAGATTTTGGAAAATAAATTATTTTAATTTGGGCAAAGTGATTAACGATTAATCACTTTTTCAAAATTAATCAATTAATCAGTTAATTGATTAATCACTTTTTCAAAATTAATCAGTTAATGAGAAAGCAGACTTAATAGGAATATAAATTGTGACAATCTTGTGGCATTTCAGCAATGACACATTTCCACTAGTAATGTTATGCATTTATGATTTTTTTTAAAACAATAACTTACTGTTGTTGTAAAATGGCTCCAAAGGCTTGAGATAAAAGTATGAGTACAGGTAGTCAGGACTGTATGAATAAAGCTGATTCAAGCCTTCCTCAACCTATGAAGAAATGTATTAAATATATAATAATTTTGCATACAGGAGGAGAGAACTTTGCTTAAGGAAATAGCAAATAGTTTACATATCACTTCACAGAAAAGCAATAACAAATCTTCCAATCAAACCCCCCTCTCCTGTATCCACCTATCACTTGCTAGGGTTTGTCCACCCCCACCTCTTCCAACTTTCTCTCCTCTACTACAATCAGTCTGCAGAAGGTTCCATTTTGAAGGGTACTCTACCATTTTATCCGTTACCACTTCAAACCGAAATCTTGGAACATTTTTTACATTTGAACCCTTATCAGAAAGGTTTAATAACGACTATTTATGAGTTGATTTTGAAATTACAAATAGATACATTTGATAAAATTAAGAATGACTGAGAAAGAGAACTCCAAATATCTCTACCTATAGAGAAATGGGAGAGGATGCTTCAATTAGTTAATACTTCCTCAATGTGTGGAAGACGCGCTCTGATACAATTCAAGGTGGTTCACAGAGCTCATATGTCAAAAGATAAATTAGCTTGTTTTTATGGTCATATAAATCCTACCTGTGACAGATGTAATTCTGAGGTGGCCTCATTGACTCGTATGTTTTGGTCCTGCCCACTTTTGGAAAAATATTGGAAAACATTTTTTGATACTATTTCCGCGGTTTTAGGTATTGATTTACAACCTCATCCTATTACTACAATTTTTGGGCTATCAATGTTAGATTCTAGTCATCTGTCCCATTCTGCCCATCGGCTGATTGCTTTTACTACATTAATTGGCAGAAGATCTATTTTATTTAAATGGAAAGACTCTAATCCTCCGACCACACTCCATTGGTATTCTGAAACGATATCATGTTTAAATTTAGAAAAAAACTAGGCTAAGTGGGTCCCGTTGGGTCCCATGTTCACACGAGGGCTGGTCCCCCGACGCAATATTCCATCTCTCCACCAATTCCAATATTGGTGGCCGGGGAAGGGGGTTTCTGGAGCACTGGGATGGGTGTTGTTGGCTGCAGGGACTACTGGTCTCCAGAGGGCTAGTATGGACATTGTGGGTCAAATGGATTCTTGGGGTGGCAGCTCAGTCCCTCAACCCTGATGTGCTGGCAGCTCACTCACGGCTGGTGGGCTGGCAGTTGACTAAGGCTATTCCTTGAAATTCCATTTCAAGCACAGTGCAAGGCCACCAAATTCAAATCCATTTCCTACCATTTCAAGCAGGGTGCAAGGCCACCAAATTCAAGTGCAGTTTCTTACCTCTTCGAGCAGGGTGCAAGGCCACAAAATTCAAGTGCAGTTTCTTACCTCTTCGAGCAGGGTGCAAGGCCACAAAATTCAAGTGCAGTTTCATACCACTTCAAGCAGGATACAAGGCCACCAAATTCAGGTTCAGTTTCCTACCACTTCAAGCAGGGTGCAAGGCCACCAAATTCAAGTGCAGTTTCCAACCACTTCAAGCAGGGTGCAAGGCCACCAAATTCAAGTGCAGTTTCCAAACACTTCAAGGAGGGAGCAAGGCCACCAAATTCAAATGCAGTTTCATATAATTTCATGCAGGGTGCAACTACACCACATCCAAATGCAGTTTCATACCATTTCATGCAGGGTGCAAGGCCACCACATTCAAATGCAGTTTCATACCATTTCAAGCAGGGTGAAACCACCATAACACCCACCATAAAACCATACAAAACACCACACTCACAGTTCAGTAGACATTCAGTGTGTTCAGTTGATTCACACCTCAGACAGTCGTGACCTCTCCCTCCCCCATCATGCAGAGACTGAGTCACACCCACACTTCCAGGTTTTATAATCCCTCCGCCTCCTACCGGAAAAGGTGTGGCCTTCATGGCGTGATTGACAGGAGAGAGATTTTTTAAACACTAATAACACTTTTATTTTTTATTGATGGGAAGAATCCTCTGCACCTGATGAGTGGAGGAGGATTGAGTAAGATGGCCAAAAATCACAGCCGTAAGTGGTAGCGTTTTATCTAAAATCAATATAGTGCAAACAGGAATTTGTCAAGTTTAGACAAACAACCATTTGCAGTGCCTTTTACTTCAACCCAAAACCCCCAAACAACCATTTGCAGTGTCTTTTCACTTTAACCCAAATCCCCCAAACAACCATTTGCAGTGCCTTTTTACTTCAACCCAAACCCCCCAAACAACCATTTGCAGTGCCTTTTTACTTCAACCCAAACCCCCCAAACAACCATTTGCAGTGCCTTTTTACTTCGACCCAAAACCCCCCAAACAACCATTTGCAGGGCCTTTTTACTTCAACCCAAAACCCCCAAACAACCATTTGCAGTGCCTTTTTACTTCAACCCAAAACCCTCAAACAATCATTTGCAGTGCCTTTTTACTTCAACCCCAAACCATTTGCAGTGCCTTTTTACTTCAACCCAAACCCCCCCAAACAACCATTTGCAGTGTCTTTTTACTTCAACCCAAAACCCCCAAACAACCATTTGCAGTGCCTTTTTACTTCAACCCCAAATCCCCAAACAACCATTTTCAGTGCCTTTTTACTTCAACCCCAAACCCCCAAACAACCATTTGCACTGCCTTTTTACTTCAACCCAAAACCTCTATACTACCATTTGCAATGCCTTTTTACTTCAACACAAAACCCCCAAACAACCATTTGCAGTGCCTTTTTACTTCAACCCAAACCCCACAAACAACCATTTGGAGTGCCTTTTTACTTCAACGCAAACCCCCCAAACAACCATTTGCAGTATCTTTTCCCTCTCTCACTCCAACTATTCTTAAATTCTGTCTTCTTGATCTTGCTTTCAAGTCCAGACATTTGTCAGACGTTTTGGCCAGTTGCCCGAAACACCTTCTAGCTCCTTCCCCAGTCTCTTAATCTCTTTAGACATTTCATTAATCGCAGATTCCATATCTTCCATAACCGTGTTGTATGCTTTAGTGGTCTTGAGAACAGAATCAAATTTCTTGTTGGAATCTTTTTCAACCCGTTTGATTTCTGTACTTAAATCATCCTCAATTTCTTCAACACGTTTCCTTAGAGTAGCGGTTTCCTGAATGACTTCCTCGTTACCATGCTTAATTTTTTTAGACAGACTTTTCTCCAGTGCAATATTCCCGTCTTGTATCATTTTAGCAAAGTCACTCATTATTGAGGTTCTTACCGATTGTTCCAGTTGCTCCATCTGTTTCTCCTTTGAAGCTATTTCAGTGGCTAATCTTTGAGATTCAGATTCCTTATCTGAACATTCTGCTGATGTATGCAGAGTTTTGCCCAGTTCTTTCAAATGGCGCCTTGTAGCAGGTCTTGTAGGTCTCTGGGGAAGATTCCTCTTTTGCATTTAAAACTGCCATTATTCTCCGTTATTTCACAGCGATTTCTGATGACATCACTTATGCGACATCAAGCTGCTCCGGTAAGTATTTTTAAATCGGTCCCGTCTTCCAAAACGTCTTTTTCAGCGATTTAACGGGAGCGGAGCTAAATGCTGTGCCTCTCACTGCTCCATGGCGCCACCGGAAGTCGTGTTTACTTCAACCCAAAACCTCCAAACAACCATTAGCAGTGCCTTTTTACTTCAACCCAAAACCCCCAAACAACCATTTGCAGTGCCTTTTTACTTCAACCCAAAACCCCCAAACAACCATTTGCAGTGCCTTTTTACTTCAACCCAAAACCGCCAAACTACCATTTGCAGTGCCTTTTTACTTCAACACAAAACCCCCAAACAACCATTTGCAGTGCCTTTTTACTTCAACCCAAAACCCCCTAACAACCATTTGTAGTGCCTTTTTACTTAAACGCAAACCCCCCCAAACAACCATTTGCAGTGCCTTTTTACTTCAACCCAAACCCCCCTAACAACCATTTGCAGTGCCTTTTTACGTCAAACCAACCATATTTTCATTTTTAAACCACATTAAGGGCACTCACAGTTGAGTAGACATGTGTTCAGTGTTATTCAGAGCTCAGAGAGACGTGACCCTCTCGCTTCCTCCATCTTGCAGAGACTGAGTGAGGCACATCACTTCCGGGTTTTATAGTCCCTCCCCCCTCCCACCAGCAGGGGCAGCAGAGAGAATGGCAAACATTTTTAAAACATTAATATCTCTTCGATTTTTCATCCTCTTTTCCAGTCTGGCAGAGGTGGGCTCTGAGCGAGGTGGCCTAAAATGATGGCCGGCAGTGGCGGTGTTCTCTTGGAAATCATATTGCAGTGAGTTAAAAGCGGTCAAGATCTTTAGTAATTTAGATATCACTTCACAGAAAAACAATAACAAATCTTCCAATCAAAACCCCCTCTCCTGTATCCACCTATCACTTGCTAGGGTTTGTCCACCCCCACCTCTTCCAATTTTCTCTCCTCTACTACAATTAGTCTGCAGAAGGTTCCCAACCCAAAACATTGCTCATCTATGTTCCCCAGAGATGCTGCCTGACCTGTTGAATAGCTCCATCACTTTGTGTCTTTTTTTAGTAAACCAACATCTGAAAACTTTGTGTCTCCAATGTTCAAAGTCCTGTTCATTGCTATGTGCTCCAGCACAACAATGTTTTCACAGCATGACTGCCACTGCAACAACACTATTTATTGAGGTGTCTAAAACAGGTCCTAGCCCAGTGTTAGAAACCTATCCCAGGTCAGTTAACTATATTGTTTTTCTGACATACCTGCTCTTCCCAAGTTACCTTGGACACTCCCAGTTCATAAATCTTGTCACCCCCACCAAGACCTGGATATCCAGGCCCCAGGTCACAATCTTTAGGCAACCATCTGATCAAAGACCCAATTCCTGAATGCCCATGTTCATACCCTAATCCCGATTTATTTTACTCATATTGTACTTTCACAACACCAAATTCCTTGAAGCCTAGGCTTAATCTCTGAGCACATTCTTGATCTCCAAGCAACATCGCCTGCACCCCTTTCACGGTCCCTGGACCATCTCTACTCACCCCAGGGCCTATTCTCCAGCCCCGGGTGTACATTTCTGGACAACCCCACAACAGGAGCCCTGACAATTAGTCACTTTGCTCCATGACTCCCTCTCCCCTTATTCTCTGGCTTTTGACTCATCGTATTTTCATTTGGGCATTCTTTAATATACACAGAAAAATTGCAATGAGCAAATAATTTCATCACACTCCGGGTCTCAAAAATCATGTTGTGGTAACCCCATGATCAAAGCTGCTGTTGCGGCAAAGATGCTTCAGCATTGAATTAAAGGTGAAGATTAATCTTTGGGCCACCAGCTTCATTATTATCTGTGGGATCATGCTATGAGCAAATCAAATATCTCTGCAATACTTTAAAAAAAAAACTAGCAGTGAAGCACCCTGTGAAGTCCACTGCTTAAAAAAAAAGAGTTAATAGTACTCAATATCCTTACCATAGCAGGCATATTCACCATCATAAGCGAGAAAATTGATTGACCTGAACTGTCACATGATTTAATATCAGCACCATAATCCATAAGTATTTTAGCTGACTCCTGGTGACCTGAGAAAAAATGATTACTTTCATTAAAGAATTAGTATAGTTTTAAGATGTTTTGATAAGCCAATTTGAATTTTATTATTCTATTGCCCTCCATTCAAACAATGCAACTTGCACGTTTTTGTAATGTTAATTTTTTCCTCCATCACTGTACAATTAAGGGAAAATTGTCAATTGCTACTGGATATTGGTTACAAATAAACTGTCATTCAAAATATAGTTACCAAACCTACCAAAATCCTATGGCAGTGGTTTTCCAAAAAATATAAGATAGTAAGGTGCACCAATAACAATATTAAACAATTGTTGATAATGATTGATAGTTTCCTTACATATAAAACCATTTACTTATAATTTTCCTAAAATTGTTTACAATGCAAAAAATATTGTTCCTTTCCCCAACCTCTGTTATTAACTTTATATATAATCTCTATCTATCTATCTATCTATCTATCTATCTATCTATTTATCTATCTATCTATCTATCTATCTATCTATCTATCTATCTATCTATCTATCTATCTATCTATCTATCTATCTATTTATCTAATCTTGACCACATCCTGTTGTTCTGTATATTGATTTTAGGAAAAATGCTGCCATTTACGGTGCTGCCTCCGCTGTGCAGGACAAGAGGATTTTTCCCATCGATGAAAAATAAAAGAGTTATTAGTGTTTAAAAAATGTTGAGATTCTCTCTCCTGAAGGCCACGCCCCTTCAGGAGGGACTATAAAACCCGGAAATGTTGAGTGAGTCAGTCAGTCTCTTCAAGATGGGGGAGCGAGAAGGTCACGTCTCACAGTCTCAGCTGTGAATAGCACTGAACACATGTCTACTAAACTGTAAGATGGCCAAAAATCGCAGCCGTACGTGGCAGCGTTTTTTCTAAAATCATTTTACAGAACAACAGGAAGTGGTCAAGATCAGACTTTTAGTAATATAGATTTTACCGAACAATTCATGATCCATATTTCGATCCTTAGTTTGGTTAATCAAATAAATAATCAAAACATACCATATTCTGCTGCTAAGAAAAGTGGTGTCCTTAATCGATAATCTCGAGATTGAATGTTGGCACCATGTTGGCACAGATATCGTAATGTTCTGGTTGCATTGTTCTTTGCAGCATGATGTATTGCTGTTTGGTCATCCCCAAAAGTTTTCTTATCAATAAGAACTGTGAAATATTATAAAGGCAAATGTTATACTGCAAAGGCAAAAGGCAAAGGCAAAAGGAAATCTCTAAAGCTGGTTGTGTAGGAAGGAAGTGCAGATGCTGGTTTACACCAAAGATAGACAAAAAATGTTGAAGTAACTCAGCGGGACAGCCAACATCTCTGGAGAGAAGGAATGGGTGGTGTTTCAGATCAAGATCTTTCTCAGTTACTCCAGCTTTTGTGTCTCTTGTCTAAAGCTGGTGCTTTGAACCAACAAGTATATTCTGCACTGATTAGATTTGGTCACCTAGTCTGGGTTGCAAGCTATCAGATATGTTTTAATTTTGTGAAATATAATTAATTCTGGTAATGTTATTAATCATGCAACTATTTTTTCCAGGTTTATATCACTGCTGCAATACTTTTCTATTCACTTCTTTTGAGATAACTTGTTACTCCAAAATCTGTATGCTTATTTAGATATAGTTTTGTTTTCATTATTTTTTTTAATTAAACCCCTCTAAGGATGCTGTACATCTACCTTGAACACTCCCACCACTTGTCATCTCTACTTATGGGGATAATTCTTATTTAGTTCTTTGACGATTGTGAAAATCAGGCAAATTAACATCATTTTAAGAATAAGGAGTAAGCCATTTAGAACGAAGACGAGGAAACACTTTTTCTCACAGAGAGTGGTGAGTCTGTGGAATTCTCTGCCTCAGATAGGCGGTGGAGACAGGTTCTCTGGATGCTTTCAAGAGAGAGCTAGATAGGGCTCTTATAAATAGCGGAGTCAGGAGATATGGGGGGAAGGCAGGAACAGGGTACTTATTGGGGATAATCAGCTATGATCACATTGAATGGCGGTGCTGGCTCGAAAGGCAAATGGCTTACTCCTGCACCTATTGTCTATTGTCTATTTCTATTGTCTATACCATAACTATTGGGGAAACTGGAATTATAAAGACAAAGTAAGATGTGAACATGTCAGACTGAAAACTGGGGAGAGCGGACATTTTTGTACAGATGAAAGATAAAGCAAATTACTCAAATAAAAATTGTTTTTCCACAGTTCATGATAATGTATAATAGTGAGGGTAAAACAGTTTATGGCCTGGATACCAACAATGAAAAGAAAAGGAAATTCAGATAATTTGTTATCTCAGGTTCGTCCGAGAAACGGAATCGTTCCTCGACAAGTCCTACAGCAAGATTGTTACACCTAAGGTACTGGAAGAGAGAAGGTGGGAGACGGTGAGAAAGGGAGGGAAGCATGGAATGCAAATATCCCCAGGTGTTGTACCTCTTGTGAACAGGTTCACCCACTTAGAAGCTGTCGGGACAGAAGACGTTGTTACACTGAGCGGCGGACTGGCTTGCGATGCGAATAGGGCTGTTGAGCCAAAACCAAAGAGGCCAAAGTCAGGCAACGCCATTGTAGTGGGAGACTCCATTGTGAGAGATACGGACAGGGGTTTCTGCGGCAACAGACGGGATTCGAGGATGGTGTGCTGCCTTCCTGGTGCCAGGATCCAGGATGTCACGGACAGAGTGCAGAAAATCCTCAAGGGCGAAGGTGAACAGCCGGAAGTCATAGTGCATGTCGGCACAAATGATGGCGGAAAGAAGGGGATGCAGCGTGACTTTAGAGAGCTCGGAAAAATGCTGAAAAGCAGGACCTCCAGGGTTGTTATCTCCGGTTTGCATCCAGTTCCTCATGCTGGCGAGAGCAGGAACAGGGAGATAAGGGACCTGAATGTGTGGCTAAGGAACTGGTGCATGGGGCAGGGATTTAGATTCTTAGATCACTGGGATCTGTTTTGGAGTGAGGGGGAACTGTACAAAAGGGACGGATTGCATCTTAACAGGTGGGGGACCAGCATTCTGGCAGGCAGGTTTCCCATTGGTACACGGGTGGTTTTAAACTGAATAAGGGGGGTGGGGTGTCAAATGGGATAGTTGAGGATGGAGTTAAAGGGAAAGGGTTTCTTAAATGTGTGAGTGGAGAGACAGAGTGGTGTCAAATGAGGGTAGAAGCAATAGGTAGCAAAGTGAAAAGTAAAAGTGGCAGGCAGACAAATCCAGGGCAAAAATCAAAAAGGGCCACTTTTCAACATAATTGTATAAGGGGTAAGAGTGTTGTAAAAACAAGCCTGAAGGCTTTGTGTCTCAATGCAAGGAGCATTCGTAATAAGGTGGATGAGTTGAATGTGCAGGTAGCTATTAATGACTATGATATAGTTGGGATCACGGAGACATGGCTCCAGGGTGACCAAGGCTGGGAGCTGAAAATCCAGGGATATTCAATATTCAGGAGGGATAGATAGAAAGGGAAAGGAGGTGGGGTAGCGTTGCTGGTTAGAGAACAGATTAACGCAATAGAAAGGAAGGACATTAGCTTGGAGGATGTGGAATCGATACACTAAGGGGCAGAAAACGCTAGTGGGAGTTGTGTACAGGCCACCCAACAGTAGTAACGGAGTTGGGGATGGCATCAAACAGGAAATTAGAAATGCGTGTAACAAAGGTAAAACAGTTATAATGAGTGACTTCAATCTACATATAGATTGGGTGAATCAAATTGGCAAGGGTGCTGAGGAAGAGGATTTCTTGGAATGTATGCGGAATAGTTTTCTAAACCAACATGTAGAAGAACCAACAAGAGAGCAGGCTATTCTAGACTGGGTATTGAGTAATGAGGAAGGGTTAGTTAGCTGTCTTGTTGTGCGTGGCCCCTTGGGCAAGAGTGACCATAATATGCAATGGAAGGCATTAAAGACTGCATGGATGAACTACAACAATTGTTCATCCCAGTTTGGCAAAAGAATAAATCAGGGAAGGTAGTGCATCCGTGGATAACAAGGGAAATCAGGGATAGTATCAAAACAAAAGATGAAGCATACAAATTAGCCAGAAAAAGTAGCCTACCAGAGGACTGGGAGAAATTCAGTCCAGCAGAGGAGGACAAAGGGCTTAATTAGGAAAGGGAAAATAGATTATGAAAGAAAACTGGCAGGAAACATAAAAACTGACTGCAAAAGCTTTTATAGATATGTGAAGAGAAAAAGATTAGTTAAAACAAATGTAGGTCCCTTGCAGTCAGAAACAGGTGAATTGATCATGGGGAACAAGGACATGGCAGACCAATTGAATAACTACTTTGGTTCTGTCTTCACTAAGGAAGACATAAATATCTGCCGGAAATAGCAGGGGACCGGGGGTCAAATGAGATGGAGGAACTGAGTGAAATCCAGGTTAGCTGGGACGTGGTGTTAGGTAAACTGAATGGATTAAAGGCTGATAAATCCCCAGGGCCAGATAGGCTGCATCCCAGAGTACTTAAGGAAGTAGCCCCAGAAATAGTGGATGCATTAGTGATAATTTTTCAAAACTCTTTAGATTCTGGAGTAGTTCCTGAGGATTGAAGGGTAGCTAATGTAACCCCACTTTTTAAAAAGGGAAGGAGAGAGAAACGGGGAATTACAGACCAGTTAGTGTAACGTCGCTAGTGGGGAAACTGCTAGAGTCAGTTATTAAAGATGGGATAGCAGCACATTTGGAAAGTGGTGAAATCATTGGACAAAGTCAGCATGGATTTACGAAAGGTAAATCATCTGACGAATCTTATAGAATTTTTAGAGGATGTAACTAGTAGAGTGGATAAGGGAGATCCAGTGGATGTGTTATATCGGGACTTTCAGAAGGCTTTCGACAAGGTCCCACATAAGAGATTAGCATACAAACTTAAAGCACACAGTGTTGGGGGTTCAGTATTGATGTGGATAGAGAACTGGCTGGCAGACAGGAAGCAAATAGTAGGTGTAAACGGGTCCTTTTCACAATGGCAGGCAGTGACTAGTGGGGTACCGCAAGGCTCAGTGCTGGGACCCCAGCTATTTACAATATATATTAATGATTTGGACGAGGGAATTAAATGCAACATCTCCAAATTTGCGGATGACACGAAGCTGGGGGGCAGTGTAAGCTCTATGGAGGATGCTAGGAGGATGCAAGGTGACTTGGATAGGCTGGGTGAGTGGGCAAATGCATGGCAGATGCAGTATAATGTGGATAAATGTGACGTTATCCACTTTGGTGGCAAAAACAGGAAAGTAGACTATAATCTGAATGGTGGCCGATTAGGAAAGGGGGAGATGCAACCAGACCTTGGTGTCATGGTACACCAGTCATTAAAAGTAGGCATGCAGGTGCAGCAGGCAGTGAAGAAGGCGATGGTATGTTAGCATCCATAGCAAAAGGAGTTGAGTATAGGAGCAGGGAGGTTCTACTGCAGTTGTACAGGGTCTTGGTGAGACCACACCTGGAGTATTGCGTACAGTTTTAGTCTCCTAATCTGAGGAAGGACATTCTTGCCGTAGAGGGAGTACAGAGAAGGTAACCAGACTGATTCCTGGGATGTCAGGACTTTCATATGAAGAAAGTCTGGATAGACTCGGTTTGTACTCGCTAGAATTTAGAAGATTGAGGGGGGATCTTATAGAAACTTCTTAAGGGGTTGGACAGGCTAGATGCAGGAAGATTGTTCCCGATGTTGGGGAAGTCCAGAACAAGGGGTCACAGTTTAAGGATAAGGGGGAAATCTTTTAGGACCGAGATGAGGAAAACATTTTTCACACAGAGAGTGGTGAATCTCTGGAATTCTCTGCCACAGAAGGTAGTTGAGGCCAGTTCATTTGCTATATTTAAGAGGGAGTTGGATGTGGCCCTTGTGGCTAACAGGATCAGGGGGTATGGAGAGAAGGCAGGTACAGGATACCGAGTTGGATGATCAGCCATGATCATATTGAATGGCGGTGCAGGCTCGAAGGGCCGAATGGCCTACTCCTGCACCTATTTTCTATGTGTATGTTTCTATGTTATGACCACAAAATCATATCAAAAATTCTAAACTACAAAAAATTCCATGCCTTTTGGAACTTTGGCATGAAGTTAATTTGATTTGCCTTACCATTTTTTTTCAATAACAATTCAACAGCATCCAAATTATTCATAGCAGCTGCAAAGTGAAGTATTGTTCGTCCCTGATTGTCAGTCTCTTTGAAATTAAATGTTTTTACGGACAACAAAGCTGTCAACTCCTCATTGCCTCCACGGACAGCCTGAAAGTACAGAAAATCAAAATGTGTACTTCTGTACTTCATAGGTGCTCTTTTATGCCAGTGCCATTTTACTGAACTAATCCCACACACCTTTACATTAAAAAAAAAATAGAAATTTCTGCCCCCCCCCCCCCCAATCTTTTCCACTTGTCACTTTAATTTCATGTTTCATGAACTGTATCTTGTGCTTAATAACTGTCGGCAAGTCAATTTCCCTCCTGGCATAAATAAAGTTCAACCGTATCGTACCCTAATATAATAACTGAGCCTCCACTGCTTTCTTGGGCAGAGAATTCAAAAAGTTTCTATCTATTAGATAAATAAATGTTCACTAATTTTAGTCCTGAATAGCCATCTGTATTATATTCCATGGTTTAGGTACCCCAACCAGGGGATACATTATCCCTGCATCAACTGTGTTACCTCTAAAATAATTTTACATGTATCAATAAGATCAATACTCATTCTTCTAAACTTTTTTAAAAGCCCCATTCTGTCTAATCAATCTTAATTGGGCAATTCCCTCATAAGAATCAATCTAACTAAATTCTATTACATAGTCTTTTTTTTCCAATATCCTTCCTTCGATAGGGAGACAGAACCTGTGCAAGCAATTGAAGAACTTTTAAATACTTTAAAACTAAACATAAATTATATTTTAAAAGCTCACCTTTTCTCTATCTTTAGAAATATGGGAAATCCTAAAAAGTTATGGAGTTTTTTGTGGCAGTAACAAGCAGGATAGTCAAAGGAGATGTTTTTTCGTTGGATTTTTTTATATACTCTTTTTAATATACTCTTTTATTGGCATTCCACAACAAACACATTTCCATAAAACGGGTTTCAGGTATAATACTATATGTATACATCATCCACTTATGTTTGTCTTGAATTGCCTCTTTTTGAGATTTGTACAAAACAAATACAGAAAAAAGAACACATTAAAAACTACGAACACATAGGGAGTGATCCTTTCTTTACCATATAATCAAACATTTGTAAAAATAAAGTCTGGCCTATGAGGCGTTACGTAGTTAACCCAATTTTCCCAGCGTGACACAAATAAATACAATTTAAAGTTAACATATGCTGTTATTTTCTCCATTTTATAAATGTCCTTCGTGATGTCCATCCATGCATTCAGTTGGAACATCCTGTGATAACCATTTCTTTGTGAGAGCTTATTTACCAGCTACCATCAATATATTCTGTAAGTCAAGTCAAGTCAAGTTTATTCGTCACATACACATACAAGATGTGCAGTGAAATGAAAGCGGCAATGCTCGCGGACTTTGTGCAAAAAGACAAACAAACAAACAACCAAACAAACTATAAACACAATCATAAACACATACATATTCTTTTATATATTAAATATTGGAAGGAAAAACGTTCAGTAAAGTTAGTCCCTGGTGAGATAGGAGTTTACAGTCCAAATGGCCTCTGGGAAGAAACTCCTTCTCAACCTCTCCGTTCTCACAGCATGGCAACGGAGGCGTTTGCCTGAGCCTAGCAGCTGGAACAGTCCGTTGCATGGATGGAAGGGGTCTCCCATGATTTTATTGGCTCTGGAGTTGCACCTCCTGATGTTTAGTTCCTGCAGGGGGGCGAGTGAAATTCCCATAGTGCGTTCGGCTGAACGCACTACTCTCTGCAGAGCCTTCTTGTCCTGGGCAGAGCAATTCCCAAACCAGATGGTAATATTTCCGGACAAGATGCTTTCCACAGCCGCTTTAGTCTTTTTTCCACCAGTCTTCAGGTATGTCCAAAAAACATGATCTTACTCTCCAGGGGCACGTGACATCTAAAAATGTCATGTAAGGCATCATGTAACTCTCTCCAAAAATCTTTAATAACAGGGCAAACCCAGAGAACATGGTAATAATCTGCCTTTAAATATCCACATTTCCTCCAACAAACTGGAGAGTTCCCACCACAATGGGATTTCTGAGAAGGCATAATAAAATACCGTATCAGGCTTTTCCAACTGAACTCCCTCCAGTTTTGTGAACTGGTACACTTCCATTGATACCTTCATATTGCAGTCCATTCTTCCTCGGATATGATTATCCCTCCTTCCTTCTCCCATTTCATCTATATATTACTAAAAGTCTCATCTTGACCACTTCCTGTTGCACTGTATATTGATATTAGAAAAAACGCTGCCACTTACGGCTGTGATTTTTGGCCATCTTACTCGGAGTCCCCCTCCGCTGCGCAGGACAAAAGGATTTTTCCCATCGATGAAAAATATAAGAGTTATTAGTGTTTATAAAATGTTGAGATTCTCTCTAATGAAGGCCACGCCCCTTCCGGAGTGACTATAAAACCTGGAAGTGTGAAGTTGCCTCAGTTCTCTGCAAGATGGGGGAGCCAGAGGTCGCAAATTATCACTAATGCATCCACTATTTCTGCGGGTTTTCTTCTCTGTTGTCAGCCGGGCAACCTTGGCAGCTTTTTAAGTTGCCAAATGACAGTTTGGATGGCCATTTAAGACGGCTTGCATGGTGCGTGCGATAATGTGCTTGGACGAAGCACGTAGTTACCAGTCGGAATTATGCTCAATGAAGCATTCACATATTATTTCTGCTTCAAATAATGCCACAAACTAAACATATTCACCACTCAATACATGATATATACCACAATGACATGCAGCAAAATTATAATACTGTATCTCAACACTTTTTACACGTTGCAATGAATACAATTTCTATTATTTCTTTCCACTTCCAAACAAAAATGTGGTTGGATTATTCAGCGTATGATCAACCTCGGTGAGACCAAGCGCCGGCTTGGCGATCGCTTTGCACGACACCTCCATTCAGTTCGAAATAACCAACATGATCTCCCGGTGGCTCAACAATTCAACTCCCCTTCCCATTCCGAATCCGACCTTTCTGTCCTGGGCCTCCTCCATGGCCAGAGTGCGGCCCACCGCATATTGGAGGGGCAGCACCTCATATTTGCTGGGGAGTTTACACCCCAGTGGTATGCACATTGGCTTCTCTAATTTCAGGTAGTCCTTGTTTTCTCCCTCCTTCCCCACCCATTCTCAGCTCTCCCACAGCCTACTGTCTCCGCCTCGTCCTTTCTTTTTCATGTCATCCCTTCCCCCCCCCCCCCCCCCCCCCGACATTAATCTGAAGAAGGGTCTCGACCCGAAACGTTGTCTATTCCTTTGCTCCACAGATGCTGCCTTACCAACTGATTTTCTCCAGTTTTTTTGTCTACCAATGGGATCCCACCACTGGCCACATCTTCCCATCTCCTCCCCTGTTGGCTTTCCACAGAGACCGCTCCCTCCGTAACTCCCTGGTCAATTCGTCCCTTCCCACCCAAACCACCCCCTCTCCTGGCACTTTCCCTTGCAACCGCAGGAAATGCTACACTTGTCGTTTTAATTAAGTTCAAGACTATGGGGCTGTACATTGGCCATAAAGTTGCTGCCTAAAAGTGCCAGAGACCCGGAATTGATCCTGAATATGGGTGCTGTCTGTATGGAGTTTGCTCCTTTTCCCTTTGATCACGGGTTTTCTCCGGGTGCTCTTGTTT
Organism: Leucoraja erinaceus; assembly: GCF_028641065.1. Taxonomy (NCBI): domain Eukaryota; kingdom Metazoa; phylum Chordata; class Chondrichthyes; order Rajiformes; family Rajidae; genus Leucoraja; species Leucoraja erinaceus. The sequence goes on along the minus strand of NC_073381.1, from coordinate 20,191,553 downwards.
CCTTCCACATTCCAAAGGTGTGCAGGAACCAATTTCAGACCCAACCCAAAACTTAATATTTTCCTTTTGTCCAGAGATTCTGTCTGACCTGCTGAGTTACTCCAGCTTTTTGTGTCTATCTTCAGTTTAAACCAGCATCTGCTGTTCCTTCCTACACACACAATACTATATGATAGAACTTTATTAATTCCAGGAGGGAAATTGTGTGTGTGGGTATATATATTACAATTACACACACACACATGCACACACACACATATATATATGTATTTATATAGTTATATATAAATATACACCACACACACACACATAAATGTACACAGTTTTGTTTTCTCATTTATAACATTGTTTACAGAGTACTATGTTTACATATTCTGTTGTGCTGCTGCAAGTAAGGATTTCATTGTTCTAACTAGGACGTGAGAGAATAAAACACTCTTGCTTTACACCGCTAATGTATGGGAAAGAACTAGTGTATGGGTGATCAGTGGTCGGCGTGGACTCGGTGGGCTGAAGTGCCTGTTGCCACGCTGTATCTTTAAATTAAACTAAAGATACTAAAACCAGAGGGAGTCTAAAGAAGGGTCTCTACCCGAAACGTCACCCAATTTCTTCTATCCTGAGTTGCTGGCTGCTCCATGGAGTTCCCCCGCACAATTAAAGCATGGAATATTCATCACCCTACCATAGTTACCCAACCAGACGCAACAGAATTTAAGGTACCTTTTTTTTCCCCAAGAACCGTTTTTTTGCTTAAGTCCAAGTCAAGAGTCAAGAGAGTTTTATTGTCATGTGTCCAAGATAGGACAACAAAATTCTTGCTTGCTGCAACACAACAGAATATGTGAACATAATACAGAACAGGACATAAAAGTTCAGTGTGTTTATATACCATAGACCATATATATACACAATAAATGAACAGATAAAATGCAATAGGCTGTTATTGTTCAGCCCTCTACCACCTCCAGTTTAAATTCCATTTAGAATATTTATGGAGGACCAGGAAACCAGAAGCAAGAGTTACTCCAGGGAGTTACTCCTGATCCAGGGTCAGGGAGTGATTCTGCGTTAGTTTTCAGCGGTTACGGGAATGCAGCGACCGGACAGCAATGGTGGCCAAATCTCCCACAATTCAAAGCGAGGGAGAAAGTACCCAGCACCGTCCAGTTGCCGTAGCAGTGCGCATGCGCAGGGCGGCCGATGATGTGCGGGTCGTGGTTGTGCGCATGTGCAGAAGGAGGACGTGCTGGCCGTAGCAGTGCGCATGTGCAAGGCGGCCTGCCAGGCTGGCCAAAGATTATAGAGGATCTTTGATGCTGGCGGATGAGGAGCGGGCAGAGAGCGGAGCCCGGCGGCCCGGACACAGATAGCGGGGGGAGATAGAGAGAGAGATAGAGAGACAGAGCTGGGGGCCGCCCAGAGTTGCACAACAGGTCCTGCCTTGGCAGGAGGCCCCCTAGATTTCGGCTCTGCGAGGCCACCCTAGACCTCGAGGCCCTAAACTGAAGCTTGTCCAGTTTATACGTAATCCGGCCCTGGCGTCCCTTCCCCTCCCCTTAGTGATGATATGACAAATAATTCAATTCAATTCAATGAAAACCAATGAAAATACAACCTGACAGGCTGGGGAGGGCGGGACGGTGGGGCCAGCAGACAGGCTGGGGGGGGCGGGGCCAGTTGGGCCAGGTGCAAAGGCATTGTGAGGTCAGCAGGCGAGGCCGTGGGGGTCCACCAGGCATGCTGGGGGGGGGGGGGGGGGCGGGGCCGGGTTGGGCCAGGTGCAAAGTCATTGTGAAAGGGAGGGAGTGGGAGAGATCTCCAACCCCTGTCCCATTGTGATTAGACATCTGTGAGATGGCACTCATGCAGAAGTTTGATTTTAGTGGGACCACGTGAAGGTTCCGATCTCCCACCCCTGTCCCATTGTGATGTCATATCATATGTAAATGAGATCCATTGTGATTGGACATCTGTGAGGTGGCACTGACTCATGCAGCAGTTTGATTTTAATAATTTTTGATGTTTTGTGAACAATTTAATTCAAAATCTGGGGAAATAATTGACCAAATCTAGAGAGGAGTGCATTCATAAAATCGGAAGTTAATTCCCGACCGAAATGGTAAAAATCTCCGCGTTTTTGCGTCTGGCTTTCGAGGAGATACGTTTCACATGCAAAATACCACACACACACACACGCACACAAACACACACACACACACACACAACACACACACAAACACACACACACACACAGAGTTTTAATAGATACTAGACCAAGTGCAGACCCGTTCATCCAACGCGGGGGGGGGGGGGGGGGGGGCGACATCACACACACACACACATACTAACCACCACTCCCCACCACACACACTCATCACACCCCTTGATATTATCTTAATTTTATTCATTGGCTTCTTTTAACCCATCCCCACCCTATCCACTGACGAATAGCCATCTAGCAGGTGCGTCTAGAGGGGGGAGGGGGGCTGAGAGAGGGTGCAGAGACAGAGAGGAAGAGAGAGAGAGAGTGCAGAGAAAGAGATAAAGATCAGAGAGAGAGAGAGAGAGGGGGGCAGAGAGAGAGCAGGTGACAGGCACTACAAGTGGAAAAGGGATTTATTAAATCTTAAAATGTAAATAACTTAAAATACAACAATTTAAATGCTAAAGATAAAATGTATTCAGTTACTGTGAGATTCAAAAATCACAAATGCTCTTGAGACAAATTCAGACAAAGAAGTGTTTTTATTAATTTCATATTCTGCAGAATAGGTGTCTCTCCTCTGATGTCCCCTGGAGGCACAAAGAAAATGGAGATGCTTTCTATCTTTATACCCTTCTTCACTGTGGTCACTACCTCAGGTCTCCCCATCGAGTTTCGTCCAATCATAACATAAAGCCCACATTCACACGAGAAAGTCCAGGAATGTCTCGGACCATTTCCTGACGTCAAGACTCCCAAGGCCTTCTGCTGAAGTTGTTATCTGTTTGCTACTTTTTATCTAGAATTTCTCTCTGTTCTGTATATTGTTACTACCAGCAGTCTGGCTTCTGCGGATAAGCTCATTTATTTCTAAGTTATATTTTTCACACTTCTAGTATAATTCAACCATCCCTATTAACCCTTCTCTCACAGTTACGTTCATTTTCGTTATGTCTCTTGTTCCCTGTTTTGTGTTCTTTCTCGTTGATCCTCGACATATTCAGTTATTTCTTGTTGGGTCTCTTGCTCCCCTCTGTTTTATGTTCTTTCTCATTGATCCTCGAGACATTGTTTCTCTTGTCACGGCTGTTCATTACTTTTGGCTTGAATTCCTTTTTTTGGAAACATTTCTAAAGGGCCTGTCCCACCAGCATGCGATTGCATGGGTCTAGCGCAACCAAACTCGGTCGCTTGAGGCCAGTCTCACTTCCAAGCGCGGAGGCATATGGAGTTGTGTGGGGCTTTTCCCGACATCGTGCGGGGCACCGTCGGCCCGCAGGCGCATTGACGGCGTACGCAGCCTCTCAACGGGCATACGCAGCATCTTGATGGCATACGCAGCATCTTGATGGCATACGCAGCGTCTTTACATCGTGCGCAGCGTCTTGACTGCGTACGCCTAGTGAGTGGCGTTGCGCGATAACGTCACCGCCCATCATGCCGTTGCGTGATGATGTCACCGCCCGACGCCGTGCGACGTCCAAATTCAGTCGGCCCGCCTCCTGCCCAGCTGATTGGTGAGTATGATGTCGGGACCAGCCCCACACAACTTCATACGCCTCCGCGGTGGTGCCGCGAGCGCAAGGGCATTGTGACGTCCGCAGCTGCTGATTTAAAGAAAACAGTAGGTTTTATGAAGGTTTTTATTGAAAATGTGTGCAGAAAAATGACCATATTTAATGAAGAGTAGATATGCGAATGTAAAAGTAAAATCGGTAGCGAAATGGTAAAAATCTCAGCGTTTTTGCGTCTGGTTTTCGCGGAGTAATGAATCAAAGGCAAAATGCCATACACCCACACACACACACACACACACACACAGTTTTAAAAGTATATAGATAGTCAAGTCAAGAGAGTCAAGAGTCAATTTAATTGTCATTTGGACCCCTGGAGGTCCAAACGAAATGCCGTTTCTGCAGCCATACATTACACACAAATAGACCCCAGACACAACATAATTACATTTTACATAAACATCCATCACATAGCTGTGATGGAAGGCCAAAAAAACTTATCTCTCCACTGCACTCTCCCCCCCCCCCCGATGTCAGAGTCAAAGTCAAAGCCCCCGGCTGGCGATGGCGATTGTCCCGCAGCCATTAAAGCCACGCCGGGTGGTGCGAGGTCGCACACCGGGTCTTGGTGTTGGAGCCCCCGGTGTGCGCTCGCAAAGTCCCGCGGCCATTCCAGCCGCGCGGGGCAGTGATGTCAGGCCCCGCTCCAGGAGCTCTTCAACCCCGCAACATGGGCGGGAGAATTCGCCATTGCAGGAGCCCCGAAAAGCGGTCTCCCTCTAGGGACCCGCGGGCTCCCGGTGCCGCCGTCCACAGACCTGTCGTTGGGGCCTCCGACTCTCCGGTCGGGCCGCAGCAGCAGCAGCAGCAGCAGCAGCGCTCCTCCACCGCTCCACCCGCTCCGGTCTCGGCCAGCTCCGCGACGGCAACGGTGAGTCGGCACCAGAGTCCCCGGCTTCTTCCCGTTGGAGGCCGCTCCTCGTTGCGGCCTCAACGACACCTGAGACCCGACGAGAAAAGGTCGGGTCTCCAGTGCAGGGAGAGATTCAAAACGTTTTCCCCCCCCTCCCAACCCCACCCCCATCCCCCCACACACACACCCCAACATAAAATAACAAAAACTACATAAAAACGCAGACAAAAAAATAATAAAACGCGGACAGGCTGCAGAGGCCGCTGCTGGCCAGAGCCGCGCCGCCTACCTAGATATGAAGGTTGAGTGTGATTTACGATTCAGTAACCTTTTATACATGCATGAAATAATTTTACTACCAGAATTTGAGTTACACGCTTTCCTAAATAATCCCATCAAACCTATACTTGACTCCATTTTATTTTTTACATTTTTATTAACATAGTTCCGCATCTGTAAGTATCGATAGAAGTCTTGTTTTTCTAACAGGGATTTTTCTTTAAGCATTTCAAAACTTAAGTGTTCCTTCTTTCATTATGTTACTAAGAGCAGTTATGCCTTTAACTGTCCACTCTTTAAACCTACTATCTAATTTATTAGGAGTAAAGTTTGTGTCATATGCGCACCATTTAAGAATTGTAATGTCTTCCTCTAAATTATACTCTGTTATAACTGTTTTCCATATTTTAAGTCAATTTTACCCAAGGATTTTCAATAGCATTTATATAGTCTTGTAGGTTGCTGTCAGTTATGATCACTTGTACAGGATGGCGAGTGTTCTCTCTTCAATATTTTTCCATTGGGCATCATATGATGGGTTGCACCAGCATATCATAGGTCTTAACTGTGCTGCTCGATATTAGTGTTGTGAGAGGGTAGACCCCATCACCCCTTTTCTTTTGTTAGCTGTAAAGTTTTGAGACGGATCTTAGGTCTTTTACCTTGCCATATATATCTTAACAATATTTTGTCCCATTTCTTAAATAGTTTTTGATTAATCTCTATTGGTAGAGTTTGAAATAAATATAACAGTCTTGGCAATATGTTCATTTTAATAGATTCAATTCTCGAGCAGAGACTTAAGAAAGGAATTAGATTTCACCAAGCGATATCCTCCTTAGAAAGAGATTAGTTAAAACAAATGTAGGTCCCTTGCAGTCAGAACAGGTGAGTTGATCATGGGGAACAAGGATATGGCGGACCAATTGATAAACTACTTTGGTTCCGTCTTCACTAAGGAAGACATAAATAATTTGCCGGAAATAGCAGGGGACCGCGGGTCAAAGGAGTTGGAGGAATTGAGTGAAATCCAGGTTAGCCGGGAAGTGGTGTTGGGTAAATTGAATGGATTAAAGGCCGATAAATCCCCAGGGCCAGATAGGCTGCATCCCAGAGTACTTAAGGAAGTAGCTCCAGAAATAGTGGATGCATTAGTAATAATCTTTCAAAACTCTTTAGATTCTGGAGTAGTTCCTGAGGATTGGCGGGTAGCAAACGTAACCCCACTTTTTAAGAAGGGTGGGAGAGAGAAAACAAGGAATTACAGACCAGTTAGTCTAACAACGGTACTGGGGAAACTGCTAGAGTCAGTTATTAAAGATGGGATAGCAGCACATTTGGAAAGTGGTGAAATCATTGGACAAAGTCAGCATAGATTTACGAAAGGTAACTCATGTGTGACGAATCTTATAGAATTTTTCGAGGATGTAACTAGTAGCGTGGATAGGGGAGAACCAGTGGATGTGGTGTATCTGGACTTCCAGAAGGCTTTCGACAAGGTCGCACATAAGAGATTAGTATACAAACTTAAAGTACACGGCATTGGGGGTTCAGTATTGATGTGGATAGAGACCTGGCTGGCAAACAGGAGGCAAAGAGTAGGAGTAAACGGGTCCTTTTCACAATGGCAGGCAGTGACTAGTGGGGTACCGCAAGGCTCAGTGCTGGGACCCCAGCTGTTTACAATATATATTAATGATCTGGATGAGGGAATTGAAGGCAATATCTCCAAGTTTGCGGATGACAATAAGCTGGGGGGCAGTGTTAGCTGTGAGGAGGATGCAAGGAGACTGCAAGGTGACTTGGATAGGCTGGGTGAGTGGGCAAATGTTTGGCAGATGCAGTATAATGTGGATAAATGTGAGGTTATCCATTTTGGTGGCAAAAACAGGAAAGCAGACTATTATCTAAATGGTGGCCGACTAGGAAAAGGGGAGATGCAGCGAGACCTGGGTGTCATGGTACACCAGTCATTGAAAGTAGGCATGCAGGTGCAGCAGGCAGTGAAGAAAGCGAATGGTATGTTAGCTTTCATAACAAAATGATTTGAGTATAGGAGCAGGGAGGTTCTACTGCAGTTGTACAGGGTCTTGGTGAGACCACACCTGGAGTATTGTGTACAGTTTTGGTCTCCAAATCTGAGGAAGGACATTATTGCCATAGAGGGAGTGCAGAGACGGTTCACCAGACTGATTCCTGGGATGTCAGGACTGTCTTATGAAGAAAGACTGGATAGACTTGGTTTATACTCTCTAGAATTTAGGAGATTGAGAGGGGATCTTATAGAAACTTACAAAATTCTTAAGGGGTTGGACAGGCTAGATGCAGGAAGATTGCTCCCGATGTTGGGGAAGCCCAGGACAAGGGGTCACAGCTTAAGGATAAGGCGGAAATCCTTTAAAACCGAGATGAGAAGAACTTTTTTCACACAGAGAGTGGTGAATCTCTGGAACCCTCTGCCGCAGAGGGTAGTCGAGGCCAGTTCATTGGCTATATTTAAGAGGGAGTTAGATGTGGCCCTTGTGGCTAAGGGGATCAGAGGGTATGGAGAGAAGGCAGGTATGGGATACTGAGTTGGATGATCAGCCATGATCATATTGAATGGCGGTGCAGGCTCGAAGGGCCGAATGCCTACTCCTGCACCTAATTTCTATGTTTCTATGTTTACTTTTTTGGTGTATAGGTGAATAGTTGCATTCGGATAATTCTGTAAGATCCCTTGGTATAATGATGCCCAAATATTTGAGATGTTCTGCTCGTCATGCCAGTGGGTACCTACTTCTGACCTCCTGATGGGCAATAGTTTTATGTAAGCTGTTGTGTTTTACCTATATTAATCGTGTATCCTGATAGTTTACTATATTGTTCGAGTGATTGCATCAATTTAGGTAGATAGTTTGTTGGTTGCCACAAATAAATCAAAATGTCATCCGCATAACAGGCCAATTTATGTTCAGTCCCCTGAATAGTAATACCTTTCATTTCTTCATTTTACATAGAGACGTAGAAAATTGGTGCAGGAGTAGGCCATTCGGCCCTTTGAGCCTGCATCACCATTCAATATGACCATGGCTGATCATCCAACTCAGTATCCTGTACCTGCCTTCTCTCCATACCCCCCTGATCTCTAGAGCCACAAGGGCCACATCTAACTCCCTCTTAAATATACCCAATGAACTGGCCTCATCTACCTTCTGTGGCAGAGAATTCCAGAGATTCACCAATCTGTGTGAAAAATGTTTTTCTCATCTCGGTCCTAAAAGATTTCCCCCTTGTCCTTAAACTGTGACCCCTTGTTCTGGACCTCCCCAACATCGGGAACAATCTTCCTGCATCTAGCCTGTCCAAGCCCTTAAGAATTTTGTAAGTTTCTATAAGATCCCCCCTCAATCTTCTAAATTCTAGCAAGTACAAGCCGAGTCTATCCAGTCTTTCTTCATATGAAAGTCCTGACATCCCAGGAATCCGTCTGGTGAACCTTCTCTGTACTCCCTCTATGGCAAGAATGTCTTTCCTCAGATTAGGAGACCAAAACTGTACGCAATACTCCAGGTGTGGTCTCACCAAGACCCTGTACAACTGCAGTAGAACCTCCCTGCTCCTATACAATTCAATTCAATTCAAATACTCAAATCCTTTTGCTATGAATGCTCACATACCATTCGCTTTCTTCACTGCCTGCTGTACCTGCATGCCTACTTTCAATGACTGGTGTACAGCCTATCCAAGTCGCCTTGCAGCCTCCTAGCATCCTGCTCACAGCTAACATTGCCCGCCAGTTTCATGTCATCCGCAAACTTGGGGAGATCCGCAAATTTTGTCTTATATATTGAGCTTGCAAAAAGTAATGGTGACCACGCACATCCCTGTCTTGAACCCCTTTCTAGAGAAAAACTCTTTGATAAATATCCGTTAACTTTATTTCTAGCTGTGGGCTTATTATATAGTGCCTGTATGGTTTTAATAATAGTGTCATGCAGGCCAAATCTATGAAGAACTTGATAGAGAAAGTTCCAGTTCACAGAGTCGAATGGCTTTTCAGCGTCCACACTTATCACTATTGCTTCAATTTTTTTTTTAATGTAGTCCACAATTTGTAGTGTCCGTTGTATATTGTCCTATGTTTGACGTTACCAAATAAACCCTGTCTGGTCATTGTGTATTAATTTAGGCAAGAACTGTTCTAACCGTTTGGCCATGATAGAAGTGAATAATTTATAATCTACATTAAGAACTGATATCGGTCTAAATGACCCACATTCTGTTTTATCTTTACCTTCTTTTGGTATAGCAGAGATAATTGCCTCCCTCCAGCTCGGTGGTGTTTTTGCATTTTTTTAAACCCAGTTTATTGTACTGAGTATAATAGGTGTTAATTCCTTGTACCATCAGATCCTGGTGACTTGTTCAGCATGAGCCTACTAATTGCAATTTAATTCACCCTCTGTTATGTCTCCAGTCATTATTTTGTTTTGTTCTTCATTTAAGATTGGCAAGTCTAAGGAATTCAAAAATGTGTCTGCTTGAGTTTGGCTGCCTAGAACTTCAGAATACAGAGTTCTGTAGAATACTTCAAAGGCTTCCTGAATTTCGCTTAATTTACTTTTTAATATTTTTGTTCTTGGGTCTCTGATTCTGTGAACAGTATTTTCAGCCATCTTTTTTTCAGTTTCCACGCCAATACTTTCATGGATTTAGAACCATTTTCATAGTGCCTCTGTTTAAGGAACATTAACTTTTTCTTGTGCAGCCAAATTGTTGATTTCATTTCTAGTATTTCTAATTTCCTCCAAAGTATTCCGCACCAGCATCATTTTGTGTTTCCTTTCTAATTCCTTCAGCAGTAAGTCCTCAAATGTTTTATTCCTGATTTTTTTCTTATATGAAGATATTGCTATAATTTTACCGCTTATAACAGCCTTCAAGGCATCCCACAAAATAGGGGGCGAGACCTCTCCGTTATCATTGAGTTCTAAATAGAGACTTATCTCCTTTTTAATTTGTTCCTAAAAATTAAGATAATTGAGTATGCTTGAGTTCAGTTGTAGCATTTTTTGGACGTAGTTCTAAATCAACAGATAGGTAAATAGGTGCATGGTCACTTAAATCTATTCTTCCAATTCCACAGGTGTGCATTTTATCTTTATCCTTTCCAAATGGTATAAAATAATCTATTCTTGTGTATAGAGAGTGTGGGGCCGAGTAATGTGTGTAATCCCTTCTATTAGGGAAAAGGTCCCGCCATATATCAATTAACCCGACCTCTTTAAAAATAATTTTGACTTTCTTATGTAAAGACTTTGTATCATGAGTTTTTCTACTGGATGAGTCTAGTTCTGGTTATAAATGTATATTTAGGTCTCCCCCATAGGTCTCCCCCCATTAATATCATGATAATGGAAACGGAAAGCCTTGTAAATAAGAAGGCTTTCCGTTTCCATTATCATGATATTAATAATTCTCTGGAAGAAATTAAAATCACTTCCAGGAGGTGCATATATATTCATCAACGTCGCTTGATTCCCATCTATGTTCCTCCTTACTAAAATAAATCTACCCTCCTTATCACTCCTTTCAAATACTTTCTCAAAATGTAACTTGCTTGAGATGAGAGTAGCAACTCCTCTCCTACGTCCCGATATATATGAGGAGAAAAAGAGGTTAGTGAAACCCATTCTTTTAAGTTTTTCGTGTTCTTTGTCATTTAGATGGGTTTCCTGTAAGTATACTATATGGGCTTGTTCTTTCCTCATTTTAGTTAGAATTTTGTTGCGTTTAATTAGGTTTAACAGTCCATTCACATTAAAAGAAATGAATTTTATCTTACCATTAGCCATTTGTATTTCACTTTTTATGTATCAGTAACATGGTAAAATTAGGCATAACAAATCTACTTCCTGAACATACAAAAACAAAAGAACATATGAAAAAACAAATGCGTGGTTCCAAGGTAGGGGTCTCCTGTGGATGACCCTGGGCTAGGCTTGAGGAAATGCCTAGTTGTGGGGGACAGCCTCTCTCATCTGTGAGCTGAGGGCCCCACTGCAACATCCAAAAAGAGAAAAAACTTGGATTACTTGGATTTTCAGAAGCCCTTTGATAAGGTGCCACATGTTGAACATGATAGGAGCCCATGGTATTAAAGGTAAGGTCCTAGCATGAATAGAAAATAGGTTGACTGGCAGAGGCAAAGAGTGGGAATAAAGGGGCCCTTTTTTGGTTAGCTGCTGCTGAGTAGTGGTGTTTTGCAGGGGTCGGTATTAGGTGTACTACTTTTCACGATATATGTTAATGATCTGGATGAGGGAATTGTTGGCACCCCTTGCTTCCTCTGCACTGCTTGCTTCTCAACCTATCTTAGCATCATCTGCAAACTTGGCCACAAAGCTTTCAATCCCCTTACTCAAATCATTAATATCCAATTCATTGCCAAATAATCCATTGCCACAGACAGTTGTGGAGGCCAAGACATTGGGTTTTTTAAAGTGAAGATTGATAGGTTCTTGATTAGAAAGGGTATCAAAGGTTTTGGGGAAAAGACGGGAGAATAGCGTTGAGAGGGAAAAATAGTCAACCATGATTGAATGGCATTGTAGACTCCATGGGATGAATGGCCTATTTGGGGCTCTTATGTTTTATGGGATTACTTCATAGTTCACTTTCTAATCTAATACATCGCACCCATAGATTTAATCAGAATTGCATACATAAATTAATTGCTTTGATCCAACATGCATAAATGTTGTTATTCCATATGAGAATTCTGCAGAGGAGAAGGCTAATATTTTCTGCTGTCATTTATACTGTGTTTAGTAGTAATTAGTTCTAAAAATGTTACTCTCCCATTCTCAATACAGTGTACTCTCAATCATCTGGCACCCAAGGGGAAACAGAGGGGTGCCCGTTGCATGAATATGCTGATTACATAAGAATTACTGAGAAAAAATATTTCTATACATCACTTACTATCATCAATGTTTATCAATGGCTCTATTTCCTTAGAAGATTGCAGAGATTTGGTATGTTGACGAACACTCCCCTGAACTTCTACAGGTGTATGGTAGAAAACATATTGACTGGTTGCATTATGGCTAGGTTTGGCAACTCATATGCCTATGAATGACAGATTACAAAAGGTGGTGGACACAGCCCAGTCCATAATGGGTACTGACCTCCCCAAAATCATAGGGATCTATAGAAGCACTGCCTCAGAAAGGCAGCCAACATTATCAAGGACCCACATCGCCCTGGCCATGGTCCCAATTCACTCCTGCCATCGGGAAGAAGATATAGGAGTATGAAATACGTGGCCTCTAGATTCTGAAACAGATTCATCCCAACAACCACTAGGCTATTGAAGGTCTCAATGCCCTCTAGTTCTACCTCAAACAGAAATCCAATCAATTTTCCTTTGCCTCCACTCTTCTCCACCTGGTGGAATGTCTTCACCCTCAAAAACCTCTACAACTTCTCTTTTTACTCCTCTCAATTTCTCCAAGTTAAAGATGCAGCCATGGGCAATCACATGGGCCCCAGTTATGGCTGCCTTGGTTGCATCAACAATCCTTGTTCCAAACATACACTGGCACCATCCCCCAACACTTTCTCTGCTGCTTCGATGACAGCATGCCTTTCTTCACATGCATAATTCGTTGATTTCATTAACTACACCATTAACCCACCTGCCCTCAAATTCACCTAAACTATCTCTGCTACCTCTCTCCCCTTTCTTAATCTGTCTCTGTCACACGGGACAGACTATTGACTGATGTCTGCTGCAAATCTACCAACTCCCACAGTTTCTTACTACATTTCCTCCCACCCTGCCATAATGTTGCTCTCCCCTACTCCCAATTCCTCCATCTCTGTGCATCTGTTCCCAAGATGAGGCTTTCCAATCTAGGACATCCGAGATGTCCTCTTTCTTTAGTAACCGTGGTTTTCCCCTTGCTGTCATAGATGGATCCCTCATTCGTGACTCCTATATGTTCCATAGTTCTAACTCCCCCTTCCCCCAGATGGAACAAGGATTGAGTTCCCTTGGTCCTTACCTTTCAATCCATAGCCTCCGCTTGATCCTCCTACATTCCCATCACCTCCAATGTGACCCGATGACCAGTCACGCCTTCCAACCACTCCTTTCCACCTTCTGCAGAGACTACTCCCTCAGCAACTCCTTACTTCACTCATTCCTTCCCACCCAAACTGCCAACTCCCCAGATATTTTCCCTTGCAACCGCAGGAGATGTAACACTTGTCCCTATACCTCCCCGCTTGCCTCCATCCGGAGACTCCAGGAATTCTTCCAGGTGAGACAAATGTTCACATGCACCTTCTCTAACCTCATCTACTGCATCTGGTGTTCCCAATGTTGCCTCCTCTACATCAGCGTGACCAAGTGTAGACTCGGCTACCACTTTGCCGGACACTTGCATTTGGTCCACCAAGGCTTACTGGATCTCCCAGTTGCTAACCATGTTAGCTCCCCTTCCCATTCCAATACTGACCTTTCTGTCCTGGGCCTCCTCCATTGCCAGAGTGAGGCCACTTATAAACTGGTGGAACTGGAGCACCTCATATTCCACTTGGGTAGCTTACAACCCAATGGTATGAACATTGAAATTTCCAATTTTAGGTCATCTCTAACCAACTCTGCCCACCTTCCTGCTCCCTTTATTCACCCACAACCTCCTTCTTCATCCCCCCTCCCACTACCCTCTACCTATGTCCATTCCTCTGGCTTCACAATTGACAACTCTTCAATCCTTTGATCTCACGCATTGATTTTTCATCTCTAGCCTTTCAAACCGTCAGCATTTCAAAAACCATCCTTGCCTATGTTTACCTATTTCCTGCAATGCTTTGATAGATGCCTGTAGATTTTACTTCGGAGTCACGTGAGTGACTACGTGAGAAGGCCGTCAGCCCGCATGCGCGCCATTTATGTCTAACGCAAGGCGCGCAACTGGCTGGCAGACGTGCTGCTCTTCCAGCGGTAAGTTTCAAACCTGAAGGTAAGTTTCAAACTTATTTTTCAGGTTGTGCTTTTACCTTGCAGGAAGCTCTCTACAAAGTTCCTGCTGGATGTCGTTCCGGGGAATCCTGGCTGCGGAGACCGCGGGAAATCCCGACTCCGCGAGGAGAACCCAGCTCGGGGACAACCCGGCTGCGAGACCGCGGGAAATCCCAGCACCGCGAGGGGAACCCAGCTCGGGGAGACCCGGAAGCGGAGATCGCGGGAAATCCCGGCTCCGCGAGGGGAACCCAGCTCGGGGACAACCCGGCTACGGGTGTCCCAGCTCCGTGAAGGAAAACTCGGCTCGGGGGGAAACAGGTTTCTTGCCTGTTTGGCTAGGTATCCTCCAAGGAGAAGATTCGGCGGCTGGACATTGCTGGCCTCGCGCTCCCCAGATAGCGCTGTTCACTGCCGGCACTCTGTAATGATGTGACGTGAGGTCATAGATGCTTACCAAGCTCCAGGTTTTCTGCCATAGGCTGGAAGCCAACTTTTCCTTGCAGCGGCTCCTCCGTTTGTGTGGATATCGCAATCCTTAATGCCATGACAGAATTCTGACAACACGCATGCAATCCAGTATGTTTCACGGACAGTCGGGCTGACAGCAGTGCCCAGACGGGAATGTCCAGTCGAAGTTCGTAGACGGACGACCTGGCCCGGCTGTAGAGGCTCGAGTGGTCTGCTGGAGCTGTTGTATGATCGTTTCTGGATGTTCTGCCCCTCTTGGAGACGTCTCTGGATAGTGGCAGGCTCCAACGCACGAGGAACCAGCTGCTGTTGTGCGGTGGGGACCGGAGACCTCGTCAATCTCAACATCAGGCGCTGTGCCGGCGATCCCAGGGTTCCGTCCCTGGCAATGTTTCTGAGATTCAGGAGATCGAGGTAGACGTCCTACTTTGAAATGCGTGCTCCCTCCAGCAAGTGCTTGGCACTTCTGACAGCGCATTCAGCGAGTTCATTACTCTGTGGATACTCGGGACTGCTCGTGACGTGCTGGAAGTTCTATCGGTCTGCGAAAAGTGGAACATGTGGCTGGTGAACTGCCGACCATTGTCGGTTCTCAGGCAAACAGGAACGCCATAGGCGGAGAAGTGTCTCTTCAGCTTCTTGATGACCATCTCAGACGTGAGGGAGGTCAGTTCGTCAAGTTCAAAACAGTTAGAAAAGGAATCGACCAGAACGAGGTAGTGCTTTCCGCACCATTCAAAAATGTTTGCCGCCAGCGACGTCCAGGACAGTGCTGGCGGTGGTTGTTGCAGAAGGGGCTGCCGCTGCTGCGGAGGCGCAAGGTTGTTGCAAGTGGGGCAGGAGGCTCTGCGGTCCTGAATGCACTCAGCCATCCCCGGCCAGTAGAACAGACCACCAGCGCGTGCCAGTGTGGAATGGGCCCCTGGGTGACCGCTGTGTGCTTCTTTGAAGTATTCATCTCGCAGTGACGACGGTATCACCACCTTGTGACCCTTAACCACAACACCATCCTGTACCACCAGTTCATCATGTACCAGGAAGTATGGCTGTGCCTCTGTAGGCGTGTCGGATCGTTTGTCAGGCCAGCCTGTTTTGATGATGGAGTAGAGGGTTTGAAGCGTATAATCAGTGGCAGTGTGCGCAGTGGCAGGGTACGCAGTTGTTTACTGGGGACGAGGTCGACACCGAGGACCATGAAATCCTCCTGTTCATGGGGGTGTTGTTCGCAAGATGCCCAAGGTGCACGAGAGAGAGTGTCAGCAACATGCATGTCCTTACCCTTCTTGTAGGTAATGGTGAAGTCGTACCGCTGCAGCATCATGCGCTGCAAGCAAACTGGCGCGGCATGGATGGGCTTGTTCAGGATTGTCACCAGCGGTTGGTGGTCCGTCTCGACCGTGAATGCATTGCCAAGGACGAAATCACGGAATTTGGTGCAGGCAAAAATGACAGCCAGTAGTTCCTTTTCGATTTGCGCGTAGTGCTGCTCCATGTCAGTCATGGTGCGGGAGGCTTACACGACAGGTAGTAGGGTGCCATCAGCAGATGGTTACATGCAGGCTGCGCCGAGCCCAAATTTCGAGGCATCGCATGTGATCGTCACCGGATGTTTCAGGTCGAGAAAAATCAGTGTCGGTGCACTGGTCAGTTTGGATTTTAAAACATCAAAGGCAACCTGATGTTGCGGGAACCATGACCATGCAGTGTCCTTTTTGGTCAGCTGCCGCAGTGTGAAGCATAATTCGCTGAGGTTTGGTATGAACTTTCCGAGATAGTTTACCATGCCCAGAAAACGTTGCAGGCCTTTTACGTCTGTGGGGGCAGGCATCTCTGTGATGGCAGCAGCTTTCTTCGGATCGGGTTTGATGTGGCCGACGTAGGAAACCGCTGGAACCCGGAACATACACTTGTCAGGATTGAGCTTGAGGTTGATCTTGCGAGCACGCTCCAAGATGAGCCTCAGATTGTGATTGTGTTCTGCTGCATCTTTGCCATATACAAGGATATCGTCAACAATGATAGCACAAGGTAAGCCCTCAATTAATTGCTCCATGGTTCTCTGGAAGACTTCACTGGCGGAGTTGATTCCAAATGGCATTCTCAGAAACTTATATCTACCGAATGGGGTGGCAAATGTAGTGAGGCTTGATGACTTCTTGTCCAGCGGGATCTGCCAGAAAGAGTTCTTTGCATCGAGGACAGAAAATAGGGTGGCCATTCCGACCTTTGCCGCAACATCCTCAACAGTCTTCATGGGATGGTGTGGGCGCTTAATGGCAGCGTTCAGGTCTTTCGGGTTGATGCACAGACGAATTTCGTTCTTTCCCTTCTTGAATGTGGCAATCATGGTCTATACCCAGGCAGTGGGGTCGCTGACTGCTTCAATTACGCCTATGGAGGCCATGTCCTTCAGCATAGAGTGAACCCTGTCAGTCATGGCAAATGACAATCAGTGCGGGGTTTGGATGACGGGCGTCACATCGAGGTCAGTAATAATCTTGTAAGTCACAGGCAACTTGCCTAGGTTGTTGTCGAAAAGATCAGGGAATTCACTCAGCGAGTCAAACGAAATTTGCAGCTTGTGGACAGTTTTGTCAAAGGAAATCAGCCCCAGCTCCTGACAGGCACGATTGCCAAGCAGGGTGGCTGAATCAAAGTTCAGGATATAAAAGTTAAATCCCTCGTGGATTTTTTCAGTACACATTTCAAGTTGGTTTTGCCCAGAGGAACCAATACCTCCCCTCCGAAACCAATACCTCCCCTCCGAAAACATGGATTTGTCCTTGATAAGAGGCTCCTTAGTTCTAATCTTGATGAAGAGATTGATTGACATTGTGTTTACCTTAGATCCAGTGTCTAATTTCGCGCCGAAGTCCACATTGTTTACAGATATCATCACGGTCAGTTCTGAGTTCTTGGCAGCAACATGCTGTAAAGAGTAAACAGTCGAGTCATCTTGGAAATTAATTGGGCTGTAGGCTGGAGCAGCTTCGAGTTGAAATTGGGGAGTAACACTGTTGCTGTCTAGTTGCAAAAAATTGAGATTAGACTTGGAGCTTGGCGAATTCCTCCCCCGTGACCGGATTGAGGCCCTACACACTGAAGCAAAGTGATTCAACTTTTTGCAATAATTGCATGCTTTCCCGAGGGCGGGGCAGGCTGACTGTCTGTTACATAGAAACATAGAAACATAGAAATTAGGTGCAGGAGTAGGCCATTCGGCCCTTCGAGCCTGCACCGCCATTTAATATGATCATGGCTGATCATCCAACTCAGTATCCCGTACCTGCCTTCTCTCCATACCCTCTGATCCCCTTGGCCACAAGGGCCACATCTAACTCCCTCTTAAATATAGCCAATGAACTGGCCTCAACTACCCTCTGTGGCAGAGAGTTCCAGAGATTCACCACTCTCTGTGTGAAAAAAGTTCTCCTCATCTCGGTTTTAAAGAATTTCCCCCTTATCCTTAAGCTGTGACCCCTTGTCCTGGACTTCCCCAACATCGGGAACAATCTTCCTGCATCTAGCCTGTCCAACCCCTTAAGAATTTTGTAAGTTTCTATAAGATCCCCCCTCAATCTCCTAAATTCTAGAGAGTATAAACCAAGTCTATCCAGTCTTTCTTCATAAGACAGTCCTGACATCCCAGGAATCAGTCTGGTGAACCTTCTCTGCACTCCCTCTAGGGCAATAATGTCCTTCCTCAGATTTGGAGACCAAAACTGCACGCAATACTCCAGGTGTGGTCTCACCAAGACCCTATACAACTGCAGTAGAACCTCCCTGCTCCTATACTCAAATCCTCTTGCTATGAAAGCCAACATGCCATTCGCTTTCTTTACTGCCTGCTGTACCTGCATGCCTACCTTCAATGACTGGTGTACCATGACACCCAGGTCTCGCTGCATCTCCCCCTTTCCCAATCGGCCACCGTTTAGATAATAATCTGCTTTCCCGTTTTTGCCACCAAAATGGATAACCTCACATTTATCCACATTAAACTGCATCTGCCAAACATTTGCCCACTCACCCAGCTTATCCAAGTCACCTTGCAGTCTCCTAGCATCCTCCTCACACCTAACACTGCCCCCCAGCTTAGTGTCATCCGCAAACTTGGAGATATTGCCTTCAATTCCCTCATCCAGATCATTAATATATATTGTAAATAGCTGGGGTCCCAGTACTGAGCCTTGCGGTACCCCACTAGTCACTGCCTGCCATTGTGAAAAGGACCCGTTTACTCCTACTCTTTGCTTCCTGTTTGCCAGCCAGTTCTCTATCCACATCAATACTGAACCCCCAATGCCATGTGCTTTAAGTTTGTATACTAATCTCTTATGTGGGACCTTGTCGAAAGCCTTCTGGAAGTCCAGATACACCACATCCACTGGTTCTCCCCCTATCCACGCTACTAGTTACATCCTCGAAAAATTCTATAAGATTCGTCAGACATGATTTACCTTTCGTAAATCCATGCTGACTTTGTCCAATGATTTCACCACTTTCCAAATGTGCTGCTATCCCATCTTTAATAACTGACTCTAGCAGTTTCCCCACTACCGATGTTAGACTAACTGGTCTGTAATTCCCCGTTTTCTCTCTCCCTCTCCCTTCTTAAAAAGTGGGGTTACGTTTGCTACCCGCCAATCCTCTGGAACTACTCCAGAATCTAAAGAGTTTTGAAAGATTATTACTAATGCATCCACTATTTCTGGAGCTACTTCCTTAAGTACTCTGGGATGCAGCCTATCTGGCCCTGGGGATTTATCGGCCTTTAATCCATTCAATTTACCCAACACCACTTCCTGACTAACCTGGATTTCACTCAATTCCTCCACCTCCTTTGACCCGCGGGCCCCTGCTATTTCCGGCAGATCATTTATGTCTTCCTTAGTGAAGACGGAACCAAAGTAGTTATTCAATTGGTCCGCCATATCCTGGTTCCCCATGATCAACTCACCTGTTTCTGACTGCAAGGGACCTACATTTGTTTTAACTAATCTCTTTCTTTTCACATATCTATAAAAACTTTTGCAGTCAGTTTTTATGTTCACTGCCAGTTTTCTTTCATAATCCATTTTTCCTTTTCTAATTAAGCCCTTCGTCCTCCTCTGCTGGTCTCTGAATTTCTCCCAGTCCTCCGGTATGCTGCTTTTTCTGGCTAGTTTGTACGCATCATCCTTTGCTTTGATACTATCCCTGATTTCCCTTGTTATCCATGGATGCACTACCTTCCCTGATTTATTCTTTTGCCAAACTGGGATGAACAATTTTTGTAGTTCATCCATGCAGTCTTTAAATGCCTTCCATTGCATATCCACCGTCAACCCTTTTAGAATTAATTGCCAGTCAATCTTGGCCAATTCACGTCTCATACCCTCAAAGTTACCTTTCTTTAAGTTCAAAACCATTGTTTCTGAATTAACAATGTCACTCTCCATCCTAATGAAGAACTCAACCATATTATGGTCACTCTTGCCCAAGGGGCCACGCACAACAAGACTACTAACTAACCCTTCCTCATTACTCAATCCCCAGTCTAAAATAGCCAGCTCTCTCGTTGGTTCCTCTACATGTTGGTTTAGATAACTATCCCGCATACATTCCAAGAAATCCTCTTCCTCAGCACCCCTGCCAGTTTGATTCACCCAATCTATATGTAGATTGAAGTCACCCATTATAACTGCTTTGCCTTTGTCGCAAGCATTTCTAATTTCTTGTTTGATGCCATCCCCAACTTCACTACTACTGTTAGGTGGCCTGTACACAACACCCACCAGCGTTTTCTGCCCCTTAGTGTTTTGCAGCTCTACCCATACCGATTCCACATCCTCCAAACTAATGTCCTTCCTTTCCATTGCGTTAATCTCCTCTCTAACCAGCAACACTACCCCACCTCCTTTTCCTTTCTCTCTATCCCTCCTGAATATTGAATATCCCGGGATGTTCAGCTCCCAGCCTTGGTCACCCTGGAGCCATGTCTCCGTGATCCCAACTATATCATAATCATTAATGGCTATCTGCACGTTCAACTCATCCACCTTATTACGAATACTCCTTGCATTGAGACACAAAGCCTTCTGTTGTGTAAGTAATTGTAGTTTGGACATCTCTGCTGTGAACTGCCTGACTAGCTCGGGTCGTAAATCGCCTGTTATCTGTGTTTGTTCGCTGCCTGGTGAGGCCCGTCTCATTGATGGTTTCTGTTTCATGCGAGCCGTCTATGGGGTCGGTGAATTCAGCAGTTCTGCACGCATCCACAGCTTCGTCCAGCGTCAAAGCTCTGATCTGAGCTTTAAATCGCTCATGCCATTCACTAAAATGTCCTTCGTTAGCTGATCAGTTAGCTGATCAATCGGCATGAGCTCGAACCTCCCCCCCTACGACGTATACGTGGCACTGAGTAGGACTAATGCACGTAAAGTTGCTGGCCCTGACGGCATCCCTGGGCGCGTGCTCAGGGCCTGTGCTGCGCAGCTGACAGACGTCTGGACTGACATCTTCAACCTGTCACTTGCCCAAGCAGTTGTCCCCACGTGCCTTAAAACCACCTCCATCGTGCCAGTGCCAAAACACTCCACTGCGGCAAGCCTCAACGACTTCCGCCCAGTTGCACTTACCTCCATCATCACCAAGTGCTTCGAGAGGCTGGTCCTGGCACACCTCAAAAGCTGCCTACCCCCCACACTGGATCCCTATCAGTTTGCCTACCGCAAGAACGGGAGTACGGAGGATGCCGTCTCAACGGCACTTCACTGCGCCCTCTCCCACCTCGACAACAGAGACACTTACGTAAGAATGCTGTTCATCGATTACAGCTCAGCATTCAACACCATTATACCATCAAAACTGATCACCAAACTAGGTAACCTGGGCATCGACCCCTCCCTCTGCAACTGGATACTCGACTTTCTAACCAACAGACCCCAGTCTGTGAGGTTAGACAAGCACACCTCTTCAACCCTCACCCTGAACACCGACGTTCCACAGGGCTGTGTGCTGAGCCCCCTCCTCTACTCCCTCTTCACCTATGACTGCACACCTGTACATGGTACTAACACCATCATCAAGTATGCAGATCATACAACGATGATTGGCCTCATCAGCAACAACGATGAGTTGGCCTACAGGGAGGAAGTCCAGCAATTAGCAGCATGGTGCGCTGACAACAACCTGGCCCTTAACTCCAAGAAGACCAAGGAGCTCATTGTAGACTTCAGGAAGTCCAGAGGCGGCACGCACACCCCCATCCACATTAACGGGACGGAGGTGGAACGTGTTTCTAGCTTCAGGTTCCTGGGAGTCAACATCTCCGATGACCTCTCTTGGACCCACAATACCTCTACTCTGATCAAGAAGGCTCATCAGCGTCTCTTCTTCCTGAGGAGACTGAAGAAGGTCCATCTGTCTCCTCAGATCCTGGTGAACTTCTACCGCTGCACCATCGAGAGCATCATTACCAACTGCATCACAGTATGGTATGGCAACTGCTCTGTCTCCGACCGGAAGGCATTGCAGAGGGTGGTGAAAATTGCCCAACGCATCACTGGTTCCACGCTCCCCTCCATTGAGTCTGTCCAAAGCAAGCGCTGTCTGCGGAGGGCGCTCAGCATCGCCAAGGACTGCTCTCACCCCAACCATGGACTGTTTACCCTCCTACCATCCGGGAGGCGCTACAGGTCTCTCCGTTGCCGAACCAGCAGGTCGAGGAACAGCTTCTTTCCGGCGGCTGTCACTCTACTCAACAACGTACCTCGGTGACTGCCAATCACCACCCCCCCCCCCCCCCCCCCCGACACTTATTATTTTTTATTCAAATCGTTTGCTATGTCGCTCTTCAAGGGAGATGCTAAATGCATTTTGTTGTCTCTGTACTGTACACTGACAATGACAATTAAAATTGAATCTGAATCTGAATCTGAGATATTGCCTTCAATTCCCTCATCCAGATCATTAATATATATTGTAAATAGCTGGGGTCCCAGCACTGAGCCTTGCGGTACCCCACTAGTCACTGCCTGCCATTGTGAAAAGGACCCGTTTACTCCTACTCTTTGCTTCCTGTTTGACAGCCAGTTCTCTATCCACATCAATACTGAACCCCCAATGCCTTGTGCTTTAAGTTTGTATACTAATCTCTTATGTGGGACCTTGTCGAAAGCCTTCTGGAAGTCCAGATACACCACATCCACTGGTACTCCCCTATCCACGCTACTAGTTACATCCTCGAAAAATTCTATAAGATTCGTCACACATGATTTACCTTTCGTAAATCCATGCTGACTTTGTCCAATGATTTCACCACTTTCCAAATGTGCTGCTATCCCATCTTTAATAACTGACTCTAGCAGTTTCCCCACTACCGATGTTGGACTAACTGGTCTGTAATTCCCCGTTTTCTCTCTCCCTCCCTTCTTAAAAAGTGGGGTTACGTTTGCTACCCGCCAATCTTCAGGAACTACTCCAGAATCTAAAGAGTTTTGAAAGATTATTACTAATGCATCCACTATTTCTGGAGCTACTTCCTTAAGTACTCTGGGATGCAGTCTATCTGGCCCTGGGGATTTATCGGCCTTTAATCCATTCAATTTACCCAACACCACTTCCCGGCTAACCTGGATTTCACTCAATTCCTCCAACTCCTTTGACCCGCGGTCCCCTGCTATTTCCAGCAAATTATTTATGTCTTCCTTAGTGAAGACGGAACCAAAGTAGTTATTCAATTGGTCCGCCATATCCTTGTTCCCCATGATCAACTCACCTGTTTCTGACTGCAAGGGACCTACATTTGTTTTAACTAATCTCTTTCTTTTCACATATCTATAAAAACTTTTGCAGTCAGTTTTTATGTTCCCTGCCAGTTTTCATTCATAATCTATTTTCCCTTTCCTAATTAAGCCCTTTGTCCTCCTCTGCTGGTCTTTGAATTTCTCCCAGTCCTCCGGTATGCTGCTTTTTCTGGCTAATTTGTACGCATCATCCTTCGCTTTGATACTATCCCTGATTTCCCTTGTTATCCATGGATGTACTACCTTCCCTGATTTATTCTTTTGCCAAACTGGTGTGAACAAGTTTTGTAGTTCATCCATGCAGCCTTTAAATGTCTTCCATTGCATATCCACCGTCAACCCTTTTAGAATTAATTGCCAGTCAATCTTGGCCAATTCACGTCTCATACCCTCAATGACATACCCTTACATTCCAAGAAATCTTCTTCCTCAGCACCCCTGCCAATTTGATTCACCCAATCTACATGTAGATTGGTCACCCATTATAACTGTTTTGCCTTTGTCGCACGCATTTCTATTTTCCTGTTTGATACCATCTCCAACTTCACTACTACTGTTAGGTGGCCTGTACACAACACCCACCAGCGTTTTCTGCCCCTTAGTGTTTCGATCATATTATTTGCAGCTGTAACCATCCTGTCCAGTCGTAGATGTCTTGGTATTCCTCTCAAAGCGATATTTCACGGGAGATGGAGTTATACATATTGTGCCAGTAGTGCCTTGTGGTCATACGTCCTGCTGGGGTCGGTACACCACGCTGTCGGGTCTCGATCTCTGGTATCCAGATTTATGAAGGGTATCTTCAACTCAAATTCCCCCCAGGCCCAGGTACTCAGAGATATGTGATGTTTATGTCCTGCTGACGCTGCGTCGCCGGTGGGCTCCAGCTACATTCCTGTCCCCGGTCTATTCACTTACAAAGTGGTTATCCTCATGGCACTAAGTTCAGCGCAACGGGCCCAGTCGCTGCATAAGCTACGACTGGACAGGATGGTTACAGCTGCAAATAATATGATACTTTATGTTCATGCCTTAGTCTTGCTGAGTAGACCGGGGGCGTCAAGTCTCAAACTAGTCTCATGGACCTTTGGTTGTGTGTGTGGTCACACATCTACAACAGTCATTATGTCACCTAAAGCCTTAGAGGCTCTGAACTAGCAATGGTTGTTAGTTACAAAAAACCTCATCATCAAACTATATTCAGTTCATCAACTGTTATCTATGATTTCACACCGCTGCTTTGAAGATTGATGCGCATGCGGGCTGACGGCCTTCTTCACTTAATCCCTCATCAATTACTCATAAAATAAAGATCAAACTTCAAACTGGTATGTTCTCATTTATCTTACTATTAATGCTACCCAATATTTTGCAGGTGTTACTTTAGCAAAAGAACTGCAATAATTCAATAAAATAGTTATGCTTGTTTCAAGGGCAGTTAGGGATGTTCAAAGAATATTTGAGGCAGCATCTGCCTTGAAAATGAATGAATAAATGAAAATCTCTAAAATTAAATAATGAACATTTAATCTTAAATTGTTCATACTTCAAGTCCCGGAAAAGTGTTCTTCCTTGTAAATGCTTTGTAATCGTTTAGGTATGATGGAAGTCATCAGTGTGATCAGATTTCGGAAGAGGACTAAAAGTGTTGGCTGCATAATCAACGTCCTTTGAATAAAAGTCATAGTTCATTTTAAATTACCTCTTTGGATACCCCTAACATATCCTGCAGTGTAAGAAACCAACACAAAGCTTATGGTTGGCTTAATAAAGTGCACTTCAATTAAAGAGATAAGAGGCAGGATTAAACAATCAATTTAATGTAATTTTCATCAGTGCTTCTGTCCCATACCTATAGCTACAAGTCTGCATTATTTTAAAAGGAACTTTTAGCCTTTTGAGCTCACCCATCTTGTAGAATAATCCCATATTTATGCATTGAAAATTTAAATAATATTTCATATGTCTAAAATGGTGTACAATACCAAACATTCTATCATCCAATGATCAGCATTGAAAAATCATGATTTAAAATGTATTCTTAGGGTAGAAATCATTTGCTGATAAAATGTAGAAATAATGCAAATCATAATTTCAACATGACCACAACTAATTCATTAGTAATCTTACCGTATGAAGTTCACTTTGAATGTATGATTCAATGGCAACAGGGTCAAATACTTTGATTGGTATCTGGAGATTTTTGGCAGAAACAAGTTTGAAAATATCAATTAGAACATAAAATATAGAATAGTTCATCACAGGAACAGACCCTTCACCCACAATGTCCATGCCAAATATGATGTCGATAAACTAATCTCCTTTGCCTGCACTTACGGCTGTGATTTTTGGCCATCTTACTCAGAGTCCCCCTCCAGCTGTCGGGGCCAAAGGATTTTTCCCATCGGTGAAAAATAAAAGACTTATTAATGTTTTATAAATGTTGAGATTCTCTCTCCTGTCAATCACGCCATGAATGCCACGCCCCTTCCGGTGGGAAGAGGGATGGACTATAAAACCCGGAAGTGTGGACGTGCTTCTGTCTCTGCAAGGTGGGGGAGCGAGAGGTCACAACTCTGTCTGAGCTGTGAATAATACTGAACACATGTCCACTAAACTGTGAGTGTGGTTTTACTGACCAGTGAGTGCCTTAATGTGGTTTGAAAATGAAGTTTGAAAATGAAAATGTGGTTGGTTTGAAAATGAAAATGTGGTTGGTTTGAAAATGAAAGTGTGGTTGGTTTGAAAATGAAAATTTGATTGGTTTGAAAATGAAAATGTGGTTGGTTTGTAAATGTGGTTGGTTTGAAAATGTGATTGGTTTGAAAATGAGGTGAAAATGAAAATGTGGTTTGAAAATGAAAATGTGGTTGGTTTGAAGAAAATGCGGTTGGTTTGAATATGAAAATGTGGTTGGTTTGAATATGAAAATGTGGTTGTTTTGAATATGAAAATGTGGTTGGTTTGAAAATGAAAATGTGGTTGGTTTGAATGTGGTTGGTTTGAAAATGAGGTTTGAAAATGAAAATGTGGTTGATTTTAAAATGAAAATGTTGTTGGTTTGAAAATGTGGTTTGAATATGAGGTTTGAAAATGAAAATGTGGTTTGAATATGAGGTTTGAAAAAGAAAATGTGGTTTGAAAATCCATATATTTAAAAGTCTAAACTTGACCACTTCCTGTTTGCACTCTATATTGATTTTAGAAAAATCGCTACCACTTACGGCTGTGATTTTTGGCCATCTTACTGAGAGTCCCCCTCCAGCTGTCGGGGCCAGAGGATTTTTCCCATCTATGAAAAATAAAATGATTAAAAAATGTTGAGATTCTCTCTCCTGTCAATCACACCATGACGGCCACGCCCTTTCCAGTGGGAGGGGGAGGGACTATATAACCCGGATGTGTGGACATGCCTCAGTCTCTGCAAGGTGGGGAGGAAAGGTAACGACTCTCAGTCTCAGCTGCGAATAACACTGAACACGTGTCTACTAAACTGTGAGTGTGGTTTTACTGACCTGTGAGTGCCCATAATGTGGTTTGAAAATGAAATTTGAAAATGTGGTTGGTTTGAAAATGAAAATGTGGTTGGTTTGAAAATGAAAATGTGGTTGGTTTGAAAATGAAAATGTGGTTGGTATGAAAATGTAAATGTGGTTGGTTTGAAAATGGCAGTAGAGACGGGAGGAGCTTGCATGATTTGTCGTGCGACCATTTCTGAATATCGTGTTTCTCCTGAATATGCTTTTGGATTAAAGCAGGCTTCAGCACTTGAGGTATCAGCTTCTGCTGAGCAATCGGAATCGCAGGTCTTGTTGTCCTGGACATCAGTCGCTGGGTTGGTGATCCTAGGGTCCCGTCTCTGGCAATGTTTCTGAGGTTCAGGAGATCAAGGTAAAAATCTGAATTGGCCCGGCGCAATTGGTCCATCAGTTGTTTAGCGCTTTTGACAGCCCGTTCAGCGAGTCCGTTACTCTGTGGGTACTCAGGGCTGCTCGTGACATGGTGGAAAATCCATCGGTTAGCAAAGAGCTTGAAATCGTGGCTGGTAAAATGTCTTCCGTTGTCGGTCTGCAAACGGACGGGTGAGCCGAATGTGGAGAAGTGTTTCTTTAATTTTTGAATGACCATCTCAGATGTGATGGAGGTCAGGAGGTCGACTTCAAACCAGTTTGAATATGAGTCGGCGAGGACGAAGTAGTGATTACTGCGGAATTCGAAGATGGCTGCCGCCACCGACGTCCAGGCCAGAGCTGGTGGAGGTTGTTGCAGTAGGGGCTGCTGGTGTGGTGCAAGATTGTTGCAGGTGGGGCAAGAAGAGATACGGTCCCGTATGTATTTGGCCATCCCAGGCCAGTAAAACTGGTTTTGTGCGTGGGTCAGTGTGGCATCGACTCCCGGGTGACCGCTGTGCACCTCGTTGTAGTATTCCTCATGTAATGATGAGGGATCACGACTTTGTGGCCCTTGATGATGACGCCATCCTGTATGACCAGTTAATCGCAGACTAGGAAGAACGGCTGCACCTCCGTTGGTGCGCTAGAGCGCCTGTCTGGCCAACCCCTTTTGATCACTGATGAGAGTATTTGGAGGGTGTCGTCAGTGGCAGTATGTTCGGCTAGGCACTGCAGTTGTTTAATAGGAACAAAGTCAACACCGAGGACCATTAGCTCCTCCCATTCATAGGGGTGTCGTTCGCAGGATGCTCAAGGCGCACGAGAGAGAGTATCCACAAAGTGCATGTCTGTACCCTTTTTGTAAACGAGAGTGAAGTCGAAACATTGTAGCTGCATTATCATGCGTTGCAGGTGGGCTCGCGCAGCATGGATAGGTTTGTTCAGAATCGTCACCAGTGGTTGATAGTCTATCTCGACCGTGAAGATGTTTCCGAAGATAAAGTAATTGAATTTGGAGCAGGCAAAGACGACAGCCAGAAGCTCCTTCTCGAACTGTGCGTAGCGTTGATCTGTGTCGATCATGGTACGGGAGGCATATGAAACAGGGAGCAAGGTACCATCAGCAGATGGTTATAGGCAGGCTGCACCTAGCCCGAATCGCGAGGCACCACAGGTGATAGTAGCGGGAAGTTTCAAATCGAAGAATGTCAGAGTTGGTGCACTGGTCAGCTTGGATTTTAAAGCGTCAAATGCTTGTTGATGTTGCTGGAACCATGACCTAGCAATGTCCTTTCTGGTCAGATGTCGCAGGGGCAAGCTTAGTTCACTGAGGTTTGGTATGAATTTTCCAAGATAGTTCACCATACCCAGGAAACGCTACAGGCCGAGCACGTCGGTGGGGGCTGGCATCTCAGTGATGGCAGCAGCTTTCTGTGGGTCGGGCTTGAGGCCATCGGGAGTGAAAATGTGCCTGACGTAGGTGACCTCTGAAACCCTGAACTTGCACTTGTTAGGGTTGAGCTTGAGGTTGATCTGACGTGCCTGGTCCATGACACGCCTTAGGTTTTGATCATGGTCTATCGCATCTTTGCCGTACACCAGGATGTCGTTAACAATGATAGAGCACGGTAGGCCTGCGTTCTCTGGTTCCATGGTTCTCTGGAAAACTTCACGGGCAGAGTTGATACTAAATGGCATTCTCAAAAACTTGAATCTGCCAAACGGGGTAGAAAATGTGGTGAGGTTTGATGAATCGTTGTCTAGCGGTATCTGCCAGAAAGAGCTCTTTGCATCGAGGCCTGTCTGACCTGTGCTGCAACATCCTTAACTGTCCTCATGGTATAGTGGGGGCGCCTGATGGCATAGTTCAAGTCTTTTGGATTGATGCACACACGGATTTCATTTTTATCCTTTTTGAGAGTAGCAACCATGGTGGACACCCAATCGGTGGACTCGCTGACTGTTTCCAGCACGCCCATGGATACCATATTATTTAACATGGACTCAACCCTGTCCCTCTTGGCATGTGACACACGGTGTGGTGCACGAACAACAGGTACCACATCAGGGTCGGTGGATATCTTGTAGGTAACAGGCAGCTTATCTAGTTTGTCATTGAACAGATCAGGGTATTCTTTTGTCGGGTCCATTGATATCAACAGCTTGTGGACTGTTTTGTCGAACAAAATCAGTCCTAAATCTTGGCAAGCATGGTTACCCAGCAGAGTCACAGTTCAAGACGTAGAAGGTCAAATCCCTTGTGGTTTTTTTCAGCTCACATTTAAAAGTGGCTCTTCCCAGTGGTACCAGCACTTCCCCCCCGTAAGCATGCAAAGTGGAGCTGTCTGCAATCAGGAGCTCGTTATTTCTTATCTTATTGTAGAGGTTGATAGACATTACATTGACTTTTGCACCGGTATCTAATTTAGCATGGAAGTTGAAGTTGGTGACAGTTACCAGAACTATTAAGGTCGGGAAACTTGCCAGCTGCATGTAGGAGTGAGTACACATTTGACTCCCCTTGCAAATTAATTGGACTGGTGTCGGGGGCAGTGTCGAGCTTGAATTGGGAGTCGTGGTTGTTATTGTCTTGCAACAACATGTTTAGATTAGGTCTGGGACTGAAGGGCTTCTTCCCACGAGAACGGCAGGCAGCAGAGAAATGGTTTAATTTATTGCAGTAGTTACAGGCCTTTCCATAAGCAGGACATGGTGATTGCCAGTTATGCAGATAATTACAATTGGGGCATCCTTTGGGAGGCTCACTATTAGGTGCAGGGTTGGCCTGGGCCATAAATCCTGTGTTTTCTGTCTGAGCTCGCGGTCTATTAAATCCAGTTAGATTAATGGTCTTGCTGTCTGACCTGCGCTGACTGTTTAATGGGTCAATGATTTCCGCCATTCGACAAGCGTGCGCGGCTTCGTCTAAGGTTAAATCAGGTTTACGCAGGAGCTCAGACTTCAGCTTTTGATCATTCATCCCAGTCACCAGAATGTCTCTTGTTAGCTGGTCAGTCATGTTTTCGAAATGGCACCTCTGGGCCATATATTTTAAATCTGAGATGAATCTTTCGACAGGTTCACCTGGCAATTGTCTACGAGTAAAGAATCTTGACCTTTCCAAAATGTGATTAGAGGGCAGGTCACAAATCTCACTAAATTTACGTAACAAGACATTGGGGTCGTCAGCGGATTCTGCGGGTGTCACTACCTGATGGTTGGCGCCCAGGATTTCTGCAGCGTATCGGAAAGTGCTGGATCGTTTCATAGCATCTGGGCCAGCGAGGTTAAGTAGCAGGAAGGCTTTGACAGCGTCTGGTTCATTTCAATGCACAATGTTCATGTAGTGTCGGTAATCCATTTCAAAAGTAGCCCAGCGCTTACCGATATCCGAATCAAAGATAAGCTGTGCAGGCTTCCGGCAGAGGAAGCCATCGTGAAAAGTGAAAATAAAAACTTTGCAAAAGAAAATAACAACCGATATACAGGAGAAGTGGGTTAAGTGTTAATCGCAGCTCAGACTGAGAGTCGTTACTTCTCCTCCCCATCAAGCAGAGACTGAGGCACATCCACACTTCCTGGTTTTATAGTCCCTCCCCCTCCCACCGGAAAGGGTGTGGCCGTCATGGCGTGATTGACAGGAGAGAGAATCTCAACATTTTTTAATCATTTTATTTTTGATCAATGGGAAAAATCCTCTGGCCCTGACAGCTGGAGGGGGACTCTCAGTAAGATGGCCAAAAATCACAGTCGTAAGTGGTAGCGATTTTTCTAAAATCAATATACAGTGCAAACAGGAAGTGGTCAAGTTTAGACTTTTAAATATATATATTCTCAAACCACATTTTCAAACCAACCACATTTTCCTACCAACCACATTTTCAAACCACATTTTCATTTTCAAACCTCATATTCAAACCACATTTTCATTTTCAAACCTCATATTCAAACCACATTTTCATTTTCAAACCTCATATTCAACCACATTTTCAAACCAACGACATTTTCATTTTAAAACCAACCACATTTTAATTTTCAAAACCAACCACATTTTCATTTTCAAACCAACCACATTTTCAAACCAACCACAGTTTCAAACCAACCACATTTTAATTTTCAAACTTCATTTTCAAACCACATTTTCATTTTCAAACTTCATTTTCAAACCACATTTTCATTTTCAAACCTCATATTCAAACCACATTTTCATTTTCAAACCAACCACATTTTCAAACCAACCACATTTTCATATTAAAACTGTAGATTGGCTTATGCATGCAACCAATCATATATAGGTTAGCATCACTAACCCCGCCTTACTGTATCATTTATATTAACACCTACTTCCTATGCTACGCAGTTCGGTAGCAGACAAGATGCAGTGACTACTAACATGCTGTTAAGTCTGTATGTGGATTAAAGATGATCTTAAACTACGTGTTGTGTAATTGTCATATTTACATTTACATCTACTAAACTGTGAGTGTGGTTTTACTGACCTGTGAGTGTCCTTAATGTGGTTTGAAAATGAAGTTTGAAAATGAAAATCTGGTTTAAAAATTAAGTTTGAAAATGAAAATGTGGTTGGTTTGAAAATGAAAATGTGGTTGGTTTGAAAATGTGTTTGGTTTAAAAATGGACCGGTTTGAAAATGTGGTTTGTATGAAAATGTGGTTGGTTTGAAAATGAAAATGTGGTTTGAAAATCTATATAATTAAAAGCCTAATCTTGACCACTTCCTGTTTGTGCTGTATATTGATTTTAGAAAAAACGAATTTGGTGGCCTTGCACCCTGCTTGAAATGGCATGAAATTGCACTTGAATTTGGTGGCCATGCACCCTGCTTGAAGTTGTATAAAACTGCACTTAAATTTGGTGGCCTTGCACTCAGCTTGAAATGATATGAAACTGCACTTGAATTTGGTGGCCTTGCATCCTGCTTGAAATGGTATGACTTGAGGACCATGTCGCTTTACCTCCACCCTCGACTCCATTCAAGGACCCAAGCAGTCAATCCAGGTGCGACAGAGGTTCACCTGCATCTCCTCCAACCTCATCTATTGCATCCGCTGCTCTAGATGTCAGCTGATCTACATCGGTGAGACCAAGCGTAGGCTTGGCAATCGTTTCGCCGAACACCTCCGCTCGGTCCGCATTAACCAACCTGACCTGGTGGCTCAGCACTTCAACTCCCCCTCCCATTCCGTGTCCGACCTCTCTGTCCTGGGCCTCCTCCATGGCCAGAGTGAGCACCAGCCACTTGGGGAGTCTGCATCCTGGTGGCATGAACATTGAATTCTCACAATTCTGTTAGCCCTTGCTGCCTCCTCCCCTTCCCAGCTCTCCCTTAGCCCTTGGGCTTCTCCCCCTCCTTTTTCCTTTCTTCTCCCCCCCCCCCCCCCCCCCCCCCCCCCCCCCCCCCCTATCAATCTGAAGAAGGGTTTCAGCCCGAAACGTTGCCTATTTCCTTCGCTCCATAGATGCTGCTGCACCCGTTGAGTTTCTCCAGCATTTTTGTGTACCTTTGAAATGGTATGAAACTGCACTTGAATTTGGTGGCCTTGCACCTTGCTTGAAATGGTATGAAATGGCATTTGAATTTGGTGGCCTTGCACCCTGCTTGAAATGGTATGAAACTGCACTTGAATTTGGTGGCCTTGCACCCTGTTTGAAATGGCATGAAACTGCACACAATGTCCATAGTAGCCCCCTGGAAACCAGTCCCTTCAGCCCACAACACTCATACTAGCGCTCCCGAAAGCCCCCCCCCCCCCCCCCCTTCCCCCCCACTGGCCACCAATATTGGAATTGGTGGAGAGCTGGAATATTACGTTGGGGGACCAGCCCTCCTGTGTGAAAATGGGACCCAACGGGTCCTACTTAGTCTAGTAATTTCATATATTTCCATCAGGTCTCCCCTTAACCTCCTACATTTTAGAGAAAACAATCCAAGTTTGTCCAATCTCTCCTTATAGCTAATACCCTCTTAACCAGGCAGAATTCTGGTACCTCTTTTGCAACCTCTTCAAAGCCGTCCTGTTATGAGGTGACTCTAACTGCACACAATACTTCAAATGCAACCTAACCAAAGTCCTATAAAGCTGCAACATGGCTTCCTGACTTTTACACTCAATGATCATATGCCTTCTTTACTATTCTATCTGCTTGTGTTGTCAATTTAAGGGTTGTTCCTCTGTATATCAATGCTATTAAGGATCTTGCACCTAACTGTATACTTTCCCCTTACATTCGATCTCCAAAAGTGTAACACCTTAACACTCGGATTAAAGTCCATCTGCCATTTCAAGAGTCAAGAGAGTCATTTCAAGAGTCATGAGTCATATTTCTATTCAAAACAGAACAATGAAATTTGTACTTGTAGCAGCATAATGGGTCTGTAAACATGGTACCCAATAGACAACATAATAAAAGCAAACAAAAAAAAGTTCACTGAATTAAAAAAAACAATATTAGGCAAAACAAAACAAAAGCTCGAAGATCCCAGTGCAACCAAGACAGTTTGTGGTTCAGAGTTTACTTGGTATATGTAGTGTTCAATAGCCCGATGATTGTTAGGCAAAAGCTGTTCCTGAATCTGGAAATTACTGTTTTCAGACGCCTGTACCTTCTTACCGATAGCAAAAGTGAAATGAGGCACCTGTACTATCGTAAACTATGAGTGTTGCACTTATATCCCCGATGAGACTACCAATATCGCTGACCTTGCTACCCACATCTCCCAAGAAATTGAGAAAATCCATAAGGTTGACAGTGACATGCATGGGTACAATGAAGTAAATGGGAGATGCTGGCCATTCAGTTGGCTTGATGGAGTTTGGAATACTATATTAAACAATGGCTCTATCGTATTAGTAATCATTGCTCTAATTGTTATTGTTAATTGTTTGCGACCATTATGTACCTACGGGGGATTGTGAATGTTATCATGAACTGATAAAGAGGAAGGAATGTGGAAGTTAATAATGATTTCAAAATACAAAATAGATTCCGATGAAACTAAGACAAGCTTTAACCTTCTTCTGTTAAATTGCAAGGCCAGCGAAATGCACTAACATTTGCTTTCAGTACATTAACAAAGCTAGCAGACTGTTGATGTTCCCTTTCCAATAACATAAGCGAGATCACAAGCACAAGTTTCACGAATGTCTCCTTTATAACATAAACAGAGGAACTAACCCTTGTTCCACAAGATTATGATGTGCGTTATAAGTAGAATAAAACCAAAATGCTTGTTCTGCAGAAATATAACCTTCTTCCTCTGTCAGAAGAACCTGTCAATCTTTTTATGCTGTCAATCTTTAGGATCTGTCAATCTTAAGAAGCAAGAGGCTGTGCTAAGCTTTATAGATAATGTATTGCTGAATCGTCGATTATTGGAGTGTATATATGTATTTCGATCACTGCCCCTTTGTGTGGGAATGAGAACTCTGAATAGTCTGTAATCTGCATACTGTTAAGAGTTTTACACACCCACCAGGCAACATAAAGATTATACTGCTTGATCACTGATTTTATTTGCGTTTCTGTCTGTTTAAGCATATTTGGGCCATGACACAGGAACTTTACTGTGGAACGACACAGTTGTTTACTCCCTCCACTATCGACCTACTGATGAAAGCTGGTTTGTGTATCCTCAGCCTTGCTCTTCGAAAATCAACAATCAGCTCCTGGTCTTACTGACCTTGAGAGCGAGGTTGTTGTTCTGGCATCATTTAATCAGACAATCGATCTCCCTCCTGTACTCTGACTCATCATTACCCACAACTTTCAAACAACAGCAGTGTGTTCAGTGAATTTGAAGATGGAGTTGAAACTGTGTCCGGCTACACAGTCATGGGTATATGATGAGCAGAGCTAACTGGCTGAGCACACAGCGTTGAGATGCCTCTGTGCTGATCATTACTAAGGGGTAGGTGTTGTTGCCAAGTCATACTAATTGTGGTCTGTTAATGTGGAAACCGAGGATTTAGTTGCGAAGCGGTGCACAGAGATCCATTTCCCTGAACTTGGTAATGTTTGGATGGGATGATGGTATTGAATGCTAAACTGTGGTCAATGAACACCCTGACATGTGTGCTTTTATTGTTCAGTTTCCAGTGGCGACCCAGTGCGATTGCATCTCTGTTCATTCATTGTGGGGATAGACAAATTGGCAGCTCAGGTTCTTAAGGTAGGAGTTGATATGTGCCATAACCAACCTCTCAAAGCACTTCATTACCGACATTAGTGCCACCAGTTGGTAGTCATTACCTTAGATAGAAACAAAAAGCTGGAGTAACTCAGCAGGACAGACAGCATCTATGGAGAGAAGGAATGGGTAACGTTTCAGGTCGAGACCCTAAAATCACCCATTCCTCCTCTCCAGAGATAACCGGGTTCATTCTGACTATGGGTGCTGTTTTACAGAGTTTGTACATTGGCCACTTGACAGTAAAGATATACAGGTTTGTAGGTTCATTTGTCTTCTGTAAATTTAAAATTGTCCCTAGGATGTAGGATAGTGTTAGCATACGAGGATCGCTGGTTGGCAATCTCAGTGGGCCAAAGGTCCTGTTTCCGCACTGTATCACTAAACTAAATTAAACCCGTCTTAATTTACATGCAAGTGGTTTATATGTAACACAAACAATGGAGGTCCCAGCACAGATTGCTATAAAACTTCAAAGACCAATAAACTCCAAACAGAATTACACCCTTCCACCACAACCCTCTGTCTTCTATGAGTAGGCCAGTTCTGAATCCAGAACCGGAACATGTGATCAAATCACTGAGGATCCCATGCATCTTAATCTTCTGGATCAACCTACCATTATGAACTTTATCAATTGTCTTACTAAAATCCATGTAGACAACATCCACTGCCCTCATCATCACCTCATTCAAGTATGTAAGACATGATCGTCTGTGGACAAAGCCATGCTGTCTATCCCTAATTAGCCCATGTTATTCCAAATGTGAGTAAATCCTATCCTGAAAAATCCTTTCCAATAGATTCTCAACCACTGATGTGAGGTTCACCAGTTTATAATTTCCTCTACTTCCCTAAAACAAAGGACTTCGGCTATTTTCCAGTTTTATAGGGCCTCACCTGTAGCTGGAGAAGATACAAAAATCTTTGTCAATACTCCTGCAATCCCCTCTCATACCTCTCGCATTAACCAAGGATAGATCGCTTTTGCCCTGGTGATTTATCCACCTTAATCCTTAATAGGGCTTCTTTAAAATGGTCCGCAACATGGCGTACAAATGCAGCTAGTCATGTAGGGCAATATGCTTAATAATAACGAATATTATGCATCCAATATTTAATGATTGTTTTTCTTTTAAAACAAAGCCAGTCTAAATTGGCTACAGCTGTAAAACAACCACTGGCATCATGATGCATAAATACTCTGCCTCCTTCTAATCTGGGTACGACAAACAAAATTAATGTTACAACCGTCTTAACATGTTTTCAATAATCAGTCAGCACTGGATATTTTGCCCGTACGGAAAACTGCTAACATCGATTCAAGTGCCACCTGTCACTTTGGAGGTGGTGCTTTTCGATTGGAAGATATATACAGTACGTCATTCTAAGGGCTTTGGCAGCTCAATGGAAGAGATGGCAGAGCAGCAGGCACCCAGGTATTTCCAATAGCATTTAATATCCTGAGGACAAAGTGGTGAAGATAAAAGTTCTCTAAGCCCTTTGCTGTCCATCCTTCAAACTTAAATAGAGAAGTGATAGGAGGCAAAATTCAAGAGTGTTCAATCGTCAACAGAACAATTAAATTCTTACTTGCAGCAACATAGCAGGTCTGTAAGCAGATACATTTGACCATAGAACAGAGAATGGTACAGCACAGGAACAGGCCCTTCGCCCACAATATCACACCAAACATGATGCCAAGACAAGCACTTATCGACCTGTAGATAACCTATTTCCTCCATTCCCTGCATATCCATATGCCCATCTAAAAGTATTTTAAATGTCACTTTAAATGTCTGCTTCAACCACCACCTCCACCAGCACGATCCAAGCACTCACTGTGTAAAAAAACATGCCACACACATCTCCTTTAAACTTTGCCCTCTCACCTTTAGACTATGCCCTGTAGTATTAATTTTTCCATCCGGGAAGTATGATTCTGATTGCCTACCCTATCCATGCCTCTCAAAATGTTATATACTTCTATCAGGTCTCCCCACAACCTCCGTCACTACAGAGAAAACAATCCAAGTTTGTCCAACCT
Source organism: Leucoraja erinaceus (assembly GCF_028641065.1). Classification (NCBI taxonomy): domain Eukaryota; kingdom Metazoa; phylum Chordata; class Chondrichthyes; order Rajiformes; family Rajidae; genus Leucoraja; species Leucoraja erinaceus. The sequence continues at coordinate 20,154,219 of NC_073381.1, read as the reverse complement.
CTCCCTGCAGCTAATCCAGGTGTAATTCCGGTTCTAATCTTACCCCCCTAGTCTGGCCCATTCAAACACCGAATACAAAACACTGGAATCCAACTCTCATTATTATACAACACCAATACAATACCTAATCCAATACCGCGGGTCCGATCCTTGTCTCTACTCATTCGAGCCCATCAGCCTCATGCAAATAGAACACTTCCAGAAGATAAGCACACTCCAATGCGCTATCCCAGAAGATCGGCACACCCAATGTGCTCTCCCCTCTTTTATATGCTTCAGGATCCTTGGCGCGAAAATACATGGGGGGGGGGTGCAACCCCTACAAGCCAATTATCAATAAGGATTACAAAATTCGTTAATTGACAGTTCCCTAACCCAATCACAAAACATCACATAACATAGTTTCGATAGAAAGCACTTAGTGGGAAACAATTCTATTCAGTAAAGAAACATTATACCAGGTAAAGTAAACAGTTTGGGCAAGGCCCCTCTCCTTGACCAATCATAATAGCACGAAGACCGTGCAACATAGTTCGCAATATTAACACAGAAACATAGAAACATAGAAAAAAGGTGCAGGAGTAGGCCATTTGGCCCTTCGAGCCTGCACCGCCATTCAATATAATCATGGCTGATCATCCAACTCAGTATCCTGTACCTGCCTTCTCTCCATACCCCCGATCCCGTTAGCCACAAGGGTCACATCTAACTCACTGGCCTCAACTACCTTCTGTGGCAGAGGGTTCCAGAGATTCACCACTCTCTGTGTGCAAAATGTTTTTCTCATCTCCTAATTTTCTCCTAAAGGATTTCCCCTTCATCCTTAAACTGTGACCCCTTGTCCTGGACTTCCCCAACATCGGGAACAATCGTCTTGCATCTAGCCTGTCCAACCCCTTAAGAATTTTGTAAGTTTCTATAAGATCCCCCCTCAATCTTCTAAATTCTAGTGAGTACAAGCCAAGTCTATCCAGTCTTTCTTCATATGAAAGTCTTAGCATCCCAGGAATCAGTCTGGTGAACCTTCTCTGTACTCCCTCTATGGCAAGAATGTCTTTCCTCAGATTTGGAGACCAAAACAGCACACAATACTCCAGGTGTGGTCTCACCAATACCCTGTTCAACTGCAGTAGAACCTCCCTGCTCCTATACTCAAATCCTTTTGCTATGAATGCTAACATACCATTCGCTTTCTTTACTGCCTGCTGCACCTGCATGCCTACTTTCAATAACTGGTGTACCATGACACCCAGGTCTCGTTGCATCTCCCCTTTTCCTATTCGGCCACCATTTAGATAATAGTCTACTTTCCTGTTTTGCTGTGCTGGGAGCCCAGGTATTTACAATATATATTAATGATTTGGACAAGGGAATTGAATGTAACATCTCCAAGTTTGCAGATGACACGAAGCTGGGGGGCAGTGTTAGCTGTGAGGAGGGTGCTAGGAGGCTGCAAGGTGACTTGGATAGGTTGGGTGAGTGAGTGGTTATCCACTTTGGTGGCACAGGAAAGTAGACTATTATCTGAATTAGGAAAAGGGGAGATGCAACGAGATCTGGGTGTCATTGAAAAGTAGGCATGCAGGTGCAGCAGGCAGTGAAGAAAGCAAATGGTATGTTAGCATTCACAGCAAAAGGATTTGAGTATAGGAGCAGGAAGGTTCTACTGCAGTTGTACAGGGCCTTGGTGAGACCACACTTGGAGTATTGCGTACAGTTTTGGTCTCCTAATCTGAGGAAAGACATTCTTGCCATAGAGGGAGTACAGAGAAGGTTCACCAGACTGATTCCTCTGATGGCAGGACTTTCATATGAAGCATGACTGGATAGACTCGGCTTGTACTCGTTAGGATTTAGTAGATTGAGGGGGGATCTTATAGAAACTTACAAAATTCTTAAGGGGTTGGACAGGCTAGATGCAGGAAGATTGTTCCCGATGTTGGGGAAGTCCAGAACAAGGGGTCACAGTTTAAGGATAAGGGGGAAGTCTTTTAGGACCGAGGTGAGAAAAACAAATTTCACACAGGGAGTGGTGAATCTGTGGAATTCTCTGCCACAGATAGTAGTTTTAAGCCAGTTCATTGGTTATATTTAAGAGGGAGTTAGATGTGGCCCTTGTGGCTAAAGGTATCAGGGGGTATGGAGAGAAGGCAGGTACTGAGTTGGATGATCAGCCATGATCATATTGAATGGCGGTGCAGGCTTGAAAGGCCGAATGGCCTACTCCTGCACCTATTTTCTATGTTTCTATGTTTCAAGATAATCTGGTGTGGACTGACAGTAAAATAACACTATGGCATTTTATAATTACCTTCGGTTTGGAGATTAATTTTGATATCTTAGCAAACATCTTCTTGAAGTAATGTTTGGCAATTTAAGAATCAGACAATTATCGCAATGGTCGAAAGCTGTGGATAAATAACATACGAAGAAAATAGTAGTTTTCTGATCAAGACATTTCAGGTGATTAACACTTCATCTATCAAGAAAAATGATAAAATAGTTGTGCTTTAAATCATAGAGAGGAGGAATGGTGGAAACAATATAACAATGGCTGTGATGGAATGCAAATTAAAATTGCCAGTGACAATTACTTTAAAAAATGGAAATCAGGGATAGAAAAATAGAAATAGATATAGAAAGATATAGCCAAATGTGTGGAGAGAAAAAAGAGTGGTTACTGAACTAGTCTCCTAATTGAGTCTTGAGGATTGCAATGTGCCCAAATTATACTTTAATCTTGCATTGTATATCATTGGAGCAATGTAGGAATCCACTCAAATCTCTTGTCTTTTTTTAAAAAAGGACACAAAATGCTGGAGTAACTTAGCGGGTCAGGCAACATACATCTCTGGAGAACATGAATAGGTGACGTTTCGGTTTGGGACTCTTCTTCAGACTGTACAACCAAGGAACTGCAGATGCTGGTTTACCAAGGAAAGACACAAAATGCTGGAGTAACTCAGCGAGACAGGCAGCATCTCTGGAGAAAAAGGATGGGTGATGTTTCATGTTGGGATCCTTCCTGAGACTGATTGTATTGGTGGGAGGAAAGAAAGCTATAGGTGTTCTAGACATTTTGACTATTCTCGCTTTCTAAGGGGAGTAAGAGGCGACCTGGCTGACAAGGGAAGTCAAGGACGGTATAAAAATAAAAGGGAAGAAGTATAACATAGCAAAGATGAGCGGGAAGCCAGACAATTGGGAAACTTTTAAAGGGCAACAGAAGATAACTAAAAAGGAAATACAGGGAGAAAAGATGAGATACAAAGGTAAGCTAGCCAAGAATATAAAGGAGGATAGTAAAAGCTTCTTTAGGTATGTGAAGAGGAAAAAAATAGTTAAGACTAATGTGGGTCCCTTGAAGACAGAAACAGGTGAATTTATTATGGGAAACAAGGAAATGGCACATGAGTTGAACAGGTACTTTGGCTCTGTCTTCACTAAGAAAGACACAAACAATCTCCCAGATGTACTTGTGGCCAGAGGACCTAGGGTGACGGAGGAACTGAAGGAAATTCATATTAGTCAGGAAATGGTGTTGGGTAGACTGTTGGGACTAAAGGCTGATAAATCCCCAGGGCCTGATGGTCTGCATCCCAGGGTCCTTAAGAAGATGGCTCTAGAAATTGTGGACGCATTGGTGATCATTTTCTAACATTCTATAGATTCAGGATAAGTTCCTGTGGATTGGAGGGTAGCTAAATTTATCGCACATTTTAAGAAAGGAGAAAGAGAGAAAACAATGAATTATAGACCAGTTAGCCTGACATCGGTGATGGGGAAGATGCTGGAGTCAATTATAAAAGATGAATTTGCGGCACATTTGGATAGCGGAAACAGGATTGGTCCGAGTCAGCATGGATTTACGAAATGAAAATCATGCTTGATTAATCTTCTGGAATTTTTTGAGGTTGTAATTAGGAAAATAGACAAGGGAGAGCCAGGGGATGTAGTGCACCTGGAATATCAGAAAGCCTTTGATAAAGTCCCACATGGGAGATTAGTGGGCAAAATTAGAACACATGGAATTGGGGGTAGGGTATGCACATGGATAGAAAATTGGTTGGCAGACAGGAAACAAAGAGTAGGGATTAACGGTTCCTTTTCAGAATAGCAGGTAGTAACTAGTGGGGTACCGCAAGGCTCGGTGCTGGGACTGCAGCTATTTACAATATACATTAATGATTTAGATGAAGGGATTAAAAAGTAACATTAGCAGATTTGGAGATGACACAAAGCTGGGCGGCAGTGTGAACTGTGAGGAGGATGCTATGAGGATGCAGGGTGACTTGGACAGGTTGGTAGAGTGGGCAGATGCATGGCAGCTGCAGTTTAATGTGGATAAATGTAAGGTTATCCACTTTGATAGCAAGAACAGGAAGGCAGATTATTATCTGAATGGTGTCAAGTTAGGTAAAGGGGAAGTACAACGAGATCTGGGTGTCCTTGTACATCAGTCACTGAAAGTAAGCATGCAGATACAGCAGGCAGTGAAGAAAGCTAATGACATGTTGGCCTTCATAACAAGAGGAGTTGATTATAGGAGTAAAGAGGTCCTTCTGTAGTTGTACAGGGATTTGGTGAGATCACACATTGAGTATTATGTGCAGTTGTGGTCTCCAAATTGGAGGAAGGACATTCTTGCTATTGAGGGAGTGCAGCGCAGGTTCACGAGGTTAATTCCCGGGATGGCTGGACTGTCATATGTTGAAAGAATGGAGCGAATGGGCTTGTATACACTGGAATTCAGAAGGATGAGAGAGGATCTTATTGAAACATATAAGATTATTAAGGGATTGGACATGCGAGAGGCAGGAAACATGTTCCCGATGTTGGGGGCATAAGGGGTAGGCCATTTAGAACGGAAATGAGGAAAAGGTTTTTCACCCAGAGAGTTATGAATCTGGAATTCTCTGCCTCAGAAGGCAGTGGAGGCTGATTCTCTGGATGCTTTCAAGGGAGAGTTAGATAGAGCTCTTAAAGATAGCGGAGTCAGCGGATATCAGGAGAAGGCAGGAACGGGATATTGATTGTGGATGATCAGCCATGATCACAGTGAATGGCGGTGCTGGCTCGAAGGGCCGAACGGCCTACTCCTGCACCTATTGTCTTTCTCCACATCTCTGCAATCAGTCTGAGGAAGGTTCCTGACCCAAAACATCACCGATCCATATTCTCCAGGGATGCTGTGTTCCTCCAGCATTTTGGACCTACCCTTCTTCAGAATCTGTCTTTAGCCATATCTCTACACATGCTCTACTTCTTTTTCTCTTGTCTCCTAATTGCACTTTTTCAAAGTAATTGTTACCTTGATACCTTATCTGTTTGTGTGAGAGTCCTGTGTCTGTCAGAGACCTTGATGTCTGCACGTTAGAGACCTGATACCTGTGTGAAGGGACCTATCTGCAGCAGGCAGTAAAGAAAGCGAATGGTATGTTAGCTTTCATTGGAAAAGGATTTGAGTATAGGAGCAGAGAGGTTCTACTGCAGTTGTACAGGGTCTTGGTGAGACCACACCTGGAGTATTGCGTACAGTTTTGGTCTCCAAATCTGAGGAAGGACATTATTGCCATAGAGGGAGTGCAGAGACGGTTCACCAGACTGATTCCTGGGATGTCAGGACTGTCTTATGAAGAAAGACTGGATAGACTTGGTTTATACTCTCTAGAATTTAGAAGATTGAGAGGGGATCTTATAGAAACTTACAAAATTCTTAAGGGGTTGGACAGGCTAGATGCAGGAAGATTGTTCCCGATGTTGGGGAAGTCCAGGACAAGGGGTCACAGTTTAAGGATAAAGGGGAAATCCTTTAAAACCGAGATGAGAAGAACTTTTTTCACACAGAGAGTGGTGAATCTCTGGAACTCTCTGCCACAGAGGGTAGTTGAGGCCAGTTCATTGGCTATATTTAAGAGGGAGTTAGATGTGGCCCTTGTGGCTAAGGGGATCAGAGGGTATGGAGAGAAGGCAGGTACGGGATACTGAGTTGGATGATCAGCCATGATCATATTGAATGGCGGTGCAGGCTCGAAGGGCCGAATGGCCTACTCCTGCACCTAATTTCTATGTTTCTATGTCTATCTTTGAGAGGCCCTGCTGTCTGTGTGATACCCTGATGTGGTATCTGTGTGAGACCCTCATATAGCTGTCTGTGTCAGACCCTGCTGTCTGTCTGTGTGATAGCCTGACTTGAGTGTCCAGGGCCTGAAGGGTCTGTTCGTCCCCCCCCCCCCACCCACCACACACACTCCACTGCCTCCCCTGCCCCCTCGCAGTCAAACGGCGATGACAACATCTCACGGGTGGGTTTGTATGTACCGAGTCCTGCAGCCGGCGGTGCGGTGAAGGTGCGGGGAGAGCCGGTGACGGTTGGACAGGTCAGAGGAGGCGGGCGCGCGGGTGGACGGACCGGGTGGAGCTGGCGGTTACAGCGGGCGCGCGGGTGGAGCTGGCGGTTACAGCGGGCGCGCGGGTGGAGCTGGCGGTTACAGCGGGCGCGCGGGGAGGATGCTGGCAGTTACAGCGGGCGCGCGGGTGATGCTGGCAGTTACAGCGGGCGCGCGCGGTGGACGGAGCTGGCGGTTACAGCGGGCGCGCGGGTGATGCTGGCGGTTACAGCGGGCGCGCGGGTGATGCTGGCGGTTACAGCGGGCGCGCGGGTGATGCTGGCGGTTACAGCGGGCGCGCGGGTGGAGCTGGCGGTTACAGCGGGCGCGCGGGTGAGCTGGCGGTTACAGCGGGCGGGCGGGCGCGCGCGCGGGCGGGTGGACGGAGCAGGTTTGGTTCGGCGAGCGGACACAGTGCGAGCCCGGAGTGTAGTGAGCACCAAAGATCTTATAGCGGAGCAAGATAGGCCACTCCTGCGAAATGCAATGGGCTGACGTGTAGTACGCTCCGGAGCGGATCGTGGGCATTTTTGTCGTCCATTCCAGTAACCAGAACCTACCCGACCCGACTCGCAGTGTAATCAATGTTGTGGGGGGAACAGTGAGTATGTGTGTGATATAGGGTTAGATTCGTAATTATGTTAGTTCATAATTCTGTCAATTCTTGTTAAAGAATAAAATTTGACTGGTAATTTTCTTTTTTTAATGTTTTTTAAATCATTTATTTTTAAATGGCTCATAAGCTGTGTTTGAGTTGATTTTGTAGTAACCGGAACCTGCCCGACCCGACTCGCAGCGTAATCAACAGTTTGTGTGTGTGATATAGGGTTAGATTTATAATTCGGTTAGTTCTTTTTAAAGAATAAAATGTTTATAAAATTTGACTGGTAATTTTCTTTTTTAATGTTTTTTAAATAATTTATTTTTAAATGGCTCATATGCTGTGAGTTGATTTTGAAGTAACCGGAACCTACCCGACCCGACCCGCACTCTGTAATTCATTCATCTAATCACACTGTTCACAACTGCAGTATTTGGGAAAATAATAGCAATATGAAGATTCCAGTTGCTCTAGCCCTGGGATGTTACATAATGTTTTTGTGTCTCTGGAGTTGTTTCTTCCCAATTGCCAGAGAGTAGAATGGGATCTGTCTGCAAATGGTGGGGTTATCTAAATTAAGTATTTCACAAAATTAAATTTGTTTAAGCAAGATTTACAAATGATGTATAATTTAAGGATGGTTTCATTCAGCGAGCATACAACTGATTAGATTGTGCTGGAAAGAACACACATACATGAATGTGATATAGATGTATATAATAATATAACACACACATTTACATTTCTTCCGATTTTTATATCCAATGATAAACTTTATTTCAGACTAGACAAGAGACAACATTAAATAAAAAACATTGTAAACCTCCCCACAACTTCACTTTGGTGTCTCGGCCGTGCTGATCCAGGCTAGACACCCTGCACGCTGTGGAAGGAACATCTTTTCGCTTTTATTGTGATTTATTTCTCTTTTTAGCACTGAGTATCTGATAACGACACATTAGCAGCACATGGCACCAATATTGCACCAACCCACTCAATTTTAAATAATTCATAATAGAAATCCATTAACATGGTTAACACTTTATTTCTGACATGCATAGTAAGATTTACATAATTCACATTATTCTGTGTGCGAAAGATACAGGGTTGCAGTGATCAGCATATTAGCTAACCAGTGAAAGTGATGTACAATTCAATGTATGTAACACAATGATAGCCCCACTCCTGCTTACACCAAAGAGCAAACGTCCAACGTAGATACAATAATAAATAAATCGTCATTTGCATTGTTTTGTGCAGCTAACAAATCACAATTTCACACAATGTACGTAAGATGGCAGTTATTTGACAAATACTCCGCAGTTCAGTGTAGGAGATCATGTCGGCGAGTATTCTGGACACACTGTCGACATCTGAAATTACAGAAAATATCATGCAGTCAATATGTTCTTATTCTGCATTAAATAACAAAGAGGTAGAAAGAAAATGCTCTTGAGAAGATTTTTACAAGGATGTTGCCATGAGGAAACTAGTACTCCTGCCCCTATTCCAGCACTATCTAAATGGCGTCAAGTTGGCAAAAGGGGTAGTACAACGGGATCTGAGGTTCCTTGTACATCAGTCTAGGAAAGTAAGCATGCAGGTAATGGAGCAGCTGGGCTTGTACACTATGGAGTTTAGAAGGATGAGAGGGCATCTTATTGAATCATATAAGATTGTTAAGGGCTTGGACACGTTAGAGCCAGGAAACATGTTCCTGATGTTGGAGCAGTCCAGAACCAGGGGCCCCAGTTTAAGAATAAGGTGTAAGCCATTTAGAACGGAGACGAGGAAACACTTTTTCTCACAGAGAGTGGTGAGTCTGTGGAATTCTCTGCCTCAAAGGGCGGTGGAGGCAGGTTCTCTGGATGCTTTCAAGAGAGAGCTAGATAGGGCTCTTAAAAATAATGGAGTCAGGGGATATGGGGAGAAGGCAGGAATGGGGTACTGATTGTGGATGATTAGCCATGACCACAGTGCTAGCTCGAAGGGCCAAATGGCCTACTCCTGCACCTATTGTCTATTGAGGCCTCGACTGTACCTGAGACAAAGGGGAGCACTCAGTTCTAAGATCTGATCTATAGTGAGAGTTCGGGCAGACTTAATAAAATTCTCAGTACTAAACAGTCAGTACAAGGATGGTGCCATGAGGCCTCAACTGTTTCTTAGACAAAGGGGGGCACCCAGCTCTAAGATCTGAACTATAGTGAAAGTTCGGGCAGACTTTATACAATTCTCAGTACAAAACAGTCAATATGATCATATTCTGCATTAAATAACACGGAGGTAGAAAGAAAATACTCTTGAGGAGAAGATTTTTAAGAGGATGGTGCCATGAGGACTCGACTATCTGAGCTCAATGATCTAACTACAGTGAGAGATTGAACAGGCTAAATAAAATTTTCAATATGCCACAGAAGTAATAAATGTTTTCTTACCTTTCCTCCTTAATGGGGAACCTGGAGAAAGACAAGTCGGGTCGCCTACATTGACGATGGGAACAATTTACCACAGGACTAGTAGATGTGGACGCCGCCATGGACAAAGAGAAGATACTTTAGATTCCAGAGCGGAGGCGGAAGCAAAGATCTGATCTTTGGGCGGAAGCAAAGATCCGATCTTTGGGCGGAAGCAAAGATCCGATCTTTGGGCGGAAGCAAGATGGCGGAGGCAAGATGGCGGAGACTGGTTGCTAAAATGGGTCCTATAATCGCCCATGAATCTGCCCATGACCTTATTACGTGTTTTGCGTAGGAGTAGGCCATCTTGCTCCGCGATAAGATCCTTGGTGAGCACGGTTAACTCCCGGGGTGTAGTGAGCGGATAATGTGATCGCCCGGGGTGGAGCGCAGACGGTTCGTGGATGACGCAGTGTCCATAAGGCCAATAACCCCTCCTCTTTCAGGTGGTAGTTTGGAAGCAGAATTATATGGGTAGACAAAAGTGCTGGAGAAACTCGGTGGGTGAGGCAACATCTAAGGAGCGAAGGAAATAGGCAACGTTTCGGGCCGAAACCCTTCTTCAGGCCCCTTCATCTGAAGAAGGGTTTCGGCCCAAACGTTGCCTATTGTCTATTATTCATCGGGGTTTTTTCTCATTCAAGTTAAATTATGTCAAAGGGATAAATTCAATGAAGAAGGTGATCAGATGAACAAACCATCGCTATGGCTAAATTGAACATCCAGCTGCTAAAATAATTTAATTCCATTCTTATCCTTTTTATTTTGCAGCTCCTCCATTTCTGGCAGCTGGCAACAAAGTGGCAGCAGTTGAACGTCGTTCTGGAAATCAGCAACTGGGAACACATCTTGGGATGTCCACGTTGCAGACAGTGCTAGTTCATTTCAGTTGCTGGTGTCTCTCCTCTACGCTCCAAAATGCTAAAGCAAAGCTAGTCTCTTTTTAAAATTATGAAAAATATTTTATTCATCAATTTAAAAGCATGTAATACTGCACGTATGAGTTAGCATGGTAAGGATAAATCATGGTTAATCCCATTATTTAACACTAGTACATCTGCAGTGATTCTTTTTCAATCTTAAAGAAAAAATAATCATGGTGGTTGTAAGGCAGATTGCAACCAATGATTGCGCAGTGGCAAATGGAATATAGTTCACTGAGGATAGTTTTTATTTAACAAATTTTCAACTAACAAAAGCATATAATTGATACAATCATATCTATCTATCTCTATAATTTAAAAACTCTGATCTTGGATGTGTGTGTGTATAATCACATCTTCTCGAAAAAACGACGACCGACGGTAACATTTTTACATATTCCAGTACAGATTTATCCCATGGATTCCAAAATCGCCTTATCTAAAAAATTCATGCTTTATTTCTAGAGTTATTAATGAAAATGTTCACAAATCTGAAACACTTTGAAAAAAAACAACGTCTTTTGCTGATGACATCACAATGGATCTGCGCACTGTGTTCCACGCACTGTATTCCACACACTGCGAGTGAAGAACGAGCAAGTCAGGCCCTGTACTAGAGGTCTTGGGTCGGTCCCTCTCCCCCCCTCCTCCTCTCCCCTCCCCCTCCTCTCCCCTCCCCCCTCCTCTCCCTCTCCCTCTCTCCCCCCTCGCCTCCCGCCTCTCCCCCCCCTCCCCTCCTCCTCCCTCCCCCTCTCTACCCTCCCCTCCCTCCCCCTCGTCTCCCCCCCTCCTCTCTCCTCCCCCCCCCTCTTTCCCGGCCTCTCTCCCTCTCCTCTCCTCTCCCCCTCCTCTCTCTCCCCCTCTGTCTCCCCCCACTTTCCTCCTCCCCCCCCTCTCTGCCCCTCTCTCTTTCTGCCCCTCTCTCTCTCAGTCTCTGCCCCCCCCTCTCTCTGTCTCTACCCCCTTTCTGTCTGTCTCTGCCCCCTCTCTCTCTGTCCCTCTCTCCCTCTCTGTGCTCTGCTCTCTCTCTCTACCCCCCCCCCTCCCCTCTCTCTAGACGCGCCTGCGAGTTGGGGTCTATGTTTGAGTGGATGTGGCGGGGGATGGGGTATGCTCTCTCTCTTTCTCTGCCCCCTCTCTCTCTCTCTCTGGCCCCTCTCTCTCTGCCCCCTTCTCTCTCTCTCTGCCCCTTCCTCTCTTTCTCTCTGCCCTCTCTCTCTCTTTGCCGCTCTCTATCTGCCCCCTCTCTCTCTTTCTGCTCCCTTTCTGCCCCCTCTCTCTTTCTGACCTCTCTCTCTCTCTCTCTCTCTCTCTGCCCTCTCTCTCTCTGCCCTCTCTCTCTCTCTGCTCTCTCTCTCTCTGCCCTCTCTCTTCCTGCACTCTCTTTCTCTCTGCCTCTCTCTCTGCTCTCTCTCTCTCTGCCATCTCTCTACCCCCTCCCTCTCTAGCCGTGCCTGCGCAGTTGGGGGCTATGCATGAGTGGATAGGGCAGGGGATGGGGTAAAAGGAGTGAAATGAATAATATTAATATAATATCAAGCGGGTGGTTAGTGTGTGTGGAGGGGATGGTTAGTGTGTATGTGTGTGTGTGCGGGGGAGGGGGGTGGTTAGTGTGTGTGATGCCGCAGGCCGCCCCCCGCAACCTTGCTGTGTTCCATGAGCTGCGAGTGAAGAACGAGCAAGTCAGGCCCTGTACTAGAGATCTCGGGTTGGGTCCCTTTCCCCCCCTCCTCCTCTCCTCCCCCCTCCTTTCACCCCCCCTGCTCACCCCCCCCCCCTGCTCTTCCCCATCTCCCTCCCCCCCTCATTCCCCATCTCCCCCCCATCTCTCTTCTCCCCCCCTCCTCCGCTCCCCCTCCTCTCCTCCTCTCCCCCATCCTCCTCTCCCCCCCCCCCCCCCCCCCCCCTCCTCTCCCCCCTCTCCTCTCTCCCCCGGCCTCTCTCTCCCCCCCCTCCTCTTCCCCCCCTTCCACTCCCCTCCCCCCCCTCTCTCTTATCTACCCCCTTCTCTCCCCCACTCTCCCCCCCCCTCTCCTCCTCCCCTCTCTCTCCCCCCACTATCTCTTCCCCCCTCTCTCTCCCCCCACTATCTCTTCCCCCTCTCTCTCCCCCTCTCTGCCCCTGTCGCTGCCCCTCTCTCTGTCTCTGCCTCTCTGTCTCTGCCCCTCTGTCTCTGCCCCTCTCTCTCTGCCCCTCTCTGTCTGTCTCTGCCCCACTCTCTCTGACTCTGCCCCCTCTCTCTCTGCCCTCTCTCTCTACCCCCCTCCTTCACCCTCTCTATAGACACGCCTGCGAGTTGGATAGGGCAGAGGATTGGTTATGCTCTCTCTGTCAGGCTGATGGTTATGCTCTCTCTGAACAGGCTGATGGTATGGATAAATAGATGGCAGATGCTGAGAAATGCACAGTTTATATTGACAAGAGGCCATACAAACTAAAAGGCACAATTAAAAAATGGGTACAAAAACAGCAAGATTTGGATATACGGGCACATTGTGTATTGAAAGTGACAGAGCAGACTGAGAATGTAATTAAAAAAACACATGGGATCCTTGGCTTAGAGTACAAAGCCAAACACATCATGATGAACTTTTTTTAAACACTGGTTGAGCCTCAAATAGCATTGTGGTACTTAGAAAGTTAGGAAAGTCTTTGGAGCAGCTTCAAAAAGAGATGGTTTAAAAGAGAGCTGAATTGTTCTGAATTGCACTAATAGCATTATGAGAACTGCTTCTTTTTAAACCTTAACTGATCTGTGATTCTGGGCAGGCCAGCATTTATTGCCTCTCCCGAACACCCTTGAAAAGAAGATGATGCATATTCTCATTGAGACACAAGAGGCTGCATGATGGGACCTTTAGCAAAAAAAACAAATTGCTGGAGGAACTCAATGGGTCAGACGGCTTCTCTGGAGGGAAATTGCCATTTTTCATCCTTCTTCAGATTGATTAAGTAGGAGGGAGAAAGCTGGAAAAAAGAGGTAGGGACAGGACAATGCCTGGCAAGTGATAGAAGAATACAGGGGATGGAAGAGGGGGTGATAGCAGATGGGTGGAGATATGATAGAGACTAAAGGTGAAAAGGAGACAAAAGGATGTCATTTAAGGAAAGAAGAGTGAAACATAAACTCAAAGGGAGGGTTATACGTGGAACGGGAAAGGCAGGAGAGGAAAGGAGGGGGGGGAGGCGGAGTTAACAGGGAAATGACAGACTCTGGGATGGGTGGGATGTGTAAGCAGGAAGAGAAAAGAACAGGATGATGGGGTGGTGGCGGGAAAAATATGCCCGCACCTGGGTGGGAGAGATGGCAGTATTACTTATAACTGGAGAATTCAACGTTCATGCCATTCGGTTATAGACTACCCAAGGGGAATATGAAGTGCTGTTCTTCCCGTTTGCATGTCAGAGAGTCATACGGCATGGAAACAGGCCTTTCGCCCCAACTTGTCCACACTGACCCAGAGGCCCCATATCTACATTTGTCCACATTTGTCCTACCTGCCAGCGTTAGCCCCATATCCTTATAAACCTTTCCTATCTATGTACCTGTCCAAATTTTGTTTTGTTGTTATTGTACCTGCCTCAGCTTCCTCCTCTGGCAGGTCTAGCCTCACTTTGGCAGTGGAGGAAGCCAAGGATGGCAATCATATGGGAAGAGGAGTGCCGTCCTGTACGGGTATGGCTGCCCAGCCTGCAGCTATCCGTTTTTTCTATCTTTTTTTAATTTTTAGTTAGTTGAGTTTTTTGTTTTTGGAGTTCTAGCCTGTTTATGTGGGGGTGGGGGGGAGGGGGAAAGTTTTCTAGGGTCCCTACCTGGTCGGAGAGGCAGCTTTTCTCTGGGCTGCACCGTTGACCCATCCTCGCGGCCTACCAGCGGGCCTGGAGCGCCGTTTCCTTTCGGGGGACCGCACAGAACCTCGGCTTCGGCAGCGGCACAGCGCAGGAGCGCTATCGCGGAGCGGGCGATGCCTTGCCCGGGTCGCCGCGCTGGAACTCCGGTGAGCTGAAAACCGCCGAGTAAAACATCGCGGAGCTGCGGGACTGTGGAGCGGCCAGCTGCGGGCGGCAGCGCTGTACTTTTCACCGGGAGCCTGGGATCTCTCGGCGAGATCGCCAGTGGTGGAACTCCATCGAGCGCGGCCTGTTGGCTTCGGAAGCCGCGGTCTCCAGTAAGGAAGCGGCCGTTCCAGGTATCCCAAGCCGCTGAGAAGGTACCTCCCGACGCCGGAGCACCATCACCTGGCGAGAACGGCCTGGAACATCGGGCCGTCGCAGCGGCGACTGCGGAGGCCTCAATAGGCCCGACTATGGGTGTACATGGGGATGGGGACTGGACATTGTGCCTTCCCTCATAATGGGAACCATTGTGGGGGGATGTTTTTTATGTTTATTGTTCAATTCTTTAATGTTGTGTCTTATCTTTATCTGTGTGCTGCATGGCAAGACAAATTTCACTACACCAATTGGTGTATGTGACAAATAAATGTCCTTTGTCCTTTGTCCTTTGAGTAAAAGTGGCTAGCAACAGGGAGCTCCAGCATCCCAAAAGGAGTTTGTGGACGTTTGTGACTACTATGTATAAACAATGCGCGTACAGATGAGTATGGCATAACCTGAAGGTGATTTTATTAAGAGCATAAGTGTGCTGCCTTCACTGAACATAGGCTGCTCAGCTATTCAGTCTAGTTAAACACTCCTTCCATCTCCCTCCAAAGGAAAAGGCAGTTGTGTATTTTGTGAGTTTAATGGAATAAAGTGTGAAAACACAATGCTGTGTTAGGGATTGACAGAGATGAGGATGGCACTAGATTTTGTCTACATCTTGACAGAGATGAGGATGGCGATTTGTTTTTAAATTTGAAAGATGGCCACCCAAACCGTTTCACAGAATAACCACTAGATGGCCAACTAAAGTCCAGGAGGTCTGTAAATAAATAATGGTATCTAAGGAGCTGTTAAGGCCAACTAGAAAGCAAAGAAAATCTGAAAGAGGATACATACAAAATAACATAAACTGAAAATATTGAAAGAGGATAATAGCCTTGGAACATTCATTCAAAAAGTAAAGTTGTAACAATCTATAATCCCAGCAACTAATGTATTGAGTTATCACTTGAAGGTTGCCCAAATTCCTCATAATCAAAAGTTGCTGTATAATTGTGTTTGTCATAATCAGGGTTTGCATTTTGCATGTTGTATTATTATTTTTTTGCCTTTGTTTCATAAAGCAAACATATTCTCAATTACCACATTGAGCAAAAAATACACATTATTTACAGTGGGACTCTTTTTTACACACTATGATTAAATAATTGTTAAGTGAAGTAATTTCATCCATATTTTTTCCCTCAAGTTGGGCTTGTGTTATGATTGCATTTTCTGTCTTTTTAGAAAATGATTTTGCATAGTAAAAATGTCAGGACATCTGTCCTTGTATTGAACTCTTTATATGCAAGCATCATAGACTCACTAAACTGCCTCTATGGCGTGGTGCCGTTAATGAGTGACCTTGCAAACCAGGGAGTGTGAAGCAGTGAGTTTGGATTTATGAAAGATTGAGGCAATCCATTTTGTAAAACACCTGTCTCACGGTGCGAGTCGACCAACGAGTGACCCCGAGTTTAAAACAAGTTAAACTTGTGGTAATCACGTACAATTAACGTAGCGGGAACGTCTGAACTCGTGGAGGCAACTTAGCGACTCGTAGCTCTAACGGCAGGTACCCGGGAAACTTGTTAACTCTTGGAAAACTTTCAACATGATGAAAGATTTCCACGAGTCAAATTTACTCTTGAAGTTAAAATTTGAAACATTTAAACTCGTTGTAAGAACGTGAGTTTACCGTAGTTACTCGTGAGTAACTCATGGGTTTGGCCTGAGTGCCAGAAGTGAAATGTTGAAGATTAGTCAGATCTTAATGGAAAATTTTCAGTGAAGGAGCAAAAAGCACTCACCGGGGATCTGAGAAACAGTGGCAAAAAGAATGAGCCATGCAGTGTGGAGAAAGCCGCATTGCAAGAGTTAATTACTTCCCTTCAGAACTTTAACTTTTCACATTGAAACGGTGCCATGAATCCTTGTTAGATTAATGCACTTTTTATGGAGAAGCAGGCATATGGGACAGGCGTCCCGTCTCAGGATTTATATCCGACAAATGTTATGCGTTTATACAGGGTATTTTCTCAGGCATCACTTTCCACCCAGTCTGTCCACGTTAAGGAGGCTTTCAGTTGTGAGCCCAGACTGTAGCCACTTGTGAAGTACACTTGATGCCCTGATGGTGAATCATTTCCTTTCAAGCTGAGGTGAGAAAAAACTTTTTCACCCAGAGAGTTGTGAATTTATGGAATTCCCTGCCACAGAGGGCAGTGGAGGCCAAATCACTGGATGGATTTAAGAGAGAGTTAGATAGAGCTCCAGGGACTAGTGGAGTCAAGGGATACGGGGAGAAGGCAGGCACGGGTTATTGATAGGGGATGGTCAGCCATGATCACAATGAATGGCGGTGCTGGCTCGAAGGGCCGAATGGCCACCTCCTGCACCTATTTTCTATGTTTCTATGACAAGGTGCCTCCTAGTTTTTCAAGGTGTGTAGGATATCCGTTGGTTCACACATCACCCAGCCTGCAGTTCTAGCCCACCACAGTTCCAGGGAGGCCCCGTGAAGCCGGCTGGTTGGTCTGTCTTGTGTTCCCAAGCCCATTGCACGCAGCACCTGAAATTACTGCCGGAGTCCACTCCACTTGGTTTCCTCAAGTAACCAGTAAATTACTATTAAACCTTGACATGCTTTACATAATGACATATTCTAACATCCAGACAAATTGTGAAGTTTGCGTAATGAAACAAATAATTGAACTACCACTGGTACAAGACCCATTGACCAAACAGTGCTTCGGCAGTGAAATACAAGAAGGTTTGGTAAACAATAGTTTTCAAAGTAATTTCTTCCAAAAGAAGCCATCAAGAAATAATGCGATGGAAAGAAGGGGTGGGAGGATGGGGTGGTGGGAGAAGGGGAAAGGTACATGGGTGAGCTGCACACTTTCCCCTCTGTGGCTGACAGCAGCTTCAGTGCCTTACTGTGAAGGTGGCTGGAGCTGGTGGCACCAGTAACCGTGTGGAAAATTGCCTCATTGTGTTTCTGGCTTCAGCAGCGTGGATGAGGTATGGATCCTGCAGTTGATTTGCCTGGGAACGGTGGTGCAGAAGGTTGCACATGGCACGTGGATAAC